>NC_086452.1:39729221-39953041 GCF_028390025.1 Pseudophryne corroboree | reverse complement strand
TTCTTACACTGCATTCGTGTCAACATTCAGGCGCATCTTCGACGAGCCAGGCCGGGTAACCTCAGCTTCATCCGAGATTCTCCGTTTACGCCAGGGGTCACGTACTGTAGGACAATATCTGATACAGTTCCAGATCCTGGCATCCAAACTGGTCTGGAACGACGAGGCCCTGTATGCTGCATTCTGGCATGGCTTATCTGAGCGTATTAAAGATGAGTTAGCTACCAGAGACTTACCCTCTAAGTTAGATGAGCTAATCTCACTCTGCACGAAAGTTGATTTACGTTTCAGAGAGAGAGCAACTGAGCGTGGAAGATCATCTGCTCCAAAATCTTCTGCTCCTCCTCCTCGCCAACTGTCACCAACTAAAGATGAGCCCATGCAAATTGGCCGTTCCCGTTTAACTCCTGCTGAGCGCCGAAGACGTCTCTCCGAGTCTCTCTGTCTTTATTGTGCGGCTCCGTCTCACACCATTAATGCCTGTCCCAAACGTCCGGGAAACTCCAAATCCTAGCTCGCCAAGGAGAGGGCCGGCTAGGAGTAATGATCTCCTCTCCATCTCCTCAAGATTGTAATCTCCCAGTCTCGCTTCAAGTTGCTCAACGTTATCGGAACGTCATTGCCCTCCTTGATTCTGGAGCAGCTGGGAACTTTATTACCAAAGCCTATGTTAAACGGTGGTCCCTACCCACCGAGAGACTTCCTTCGTCCATTTCTTTAACTGCCGTGGATGGCAGCAAAATTTTTGATGCAGTTATTTCTTTAAGGACTCTACCAGTTCGTCTGAGAGTGGGAGTTCTTCATTCCGAACTTATTTCTTTTTTAGTGATTCCAAGAGCCACACATCCTGTGGTCCTGGGCCTTCCATGGCTCCGTCTTCACAATCCTACAATTGATTGGACGACTACGCAAATCCTGGCATGGGGTTCCTCCTGTGCTGAGACATGTTTGTTTAAAGTATTGCCTGTCTGTTCTTCCTCCCCCAGGTCGTCTGATGTTCCACCTCCTCCATATCAAGATTTCACGGATGTGTTCAGTAAAGCTTCTGCTGATATCCTTCCTCCTCATAGAGAATGGGACTGCCCGATTGATCTCGTTCCAGGGAAGGTTCCACCTCGAGGCCGAACTTATCCGTTGTCTCTGCCTGAGACGCATTCTATGGAGGAATACATTAAAGAGAACCTAGCGAAAGGGTTCATTCGACCTTCTTCTTCTCCAGCCGGCGCAGGCTTCTTTTTTGTAAAGAAGAAAGATGGTGGTCTGCGGCCGTGCATCGACTACAGAGGTTTGAACGACATTACCACCAAGAACCGTTATCCTTTACCCCTGATTACTGAGCTCTTTGACAGAGTTAGCGGAGCTACCATCTTTACAAAGCTGGACTTGAGAGGTGCATACAATCTCATCCGGATCCGTGAGGGTGACGAGTGGAAGACCGCCTTTAACACCCGTGACGGACATTATGAGTACCTCGTCATGCCGTTCGGATTGAGCAATGCTCCAGCTGTCTTCCAGCATTTTGTCAATGAGATCTTCAGAGACATTCTATACCGTCATGTTGTGGTCTATCTAGACGATATCCTCATTTTTGCCAACGATTTAGAGGAACATCGTTTTTGGGTTAAAGAGGTTCTGACCCGTCTCCGTGTCAATCATCTCTATTGCAAATTAGAGAAATGCGTCTTTGAAGTTGTGAAGATACGGGGTTCTTCTAATCACTCAGACACAGAGCCGATGAAACCAAAGTGATGGTTTATTTCTCACAGCACACAGGAATAGATAATTCACAGGAAACAGACGTAAATATAGCCCAGAAACAGTATACAGGTAGCAGTCCAGATAGTAAGTCCCAGTGGAGGATTTAGGTCCACAGCAATTCCGTGCAGAAGTTCCAGATAAACAAGTCCATACAGCAGAACTATCACTGAGTCCACATAGCAGTGATAGCAGATTAATCCATGCAGTAGTAAGTACATATAACTCCACACAGCACTGTTGATGCGTTCCACAAGGTACCCTGGCAGAGAATCACCCCTTAGCCAGAGTCCTGCGACTAACATGAGGAGCTGACCTGCGCAACCTCTTTTAAAACCTTCCAAATGCCCATCATGCCACGCTCACCTGGGGAGGAGACGCAGGTTCCTGATTGGTGGTATCCCACCTCAGGTATTTCCCTACTCCCTCCCACAGCTGGCCTTCTCCTGCTGACCACATGCTGGGTCAGGCTCCGAGTTGTCTGTGAGAGACCAGGATGGGACAGGGGACAGTAAACAGAAGGAACAATGACAGGGAAATTGGTTTAAGTCCTGATTGTCCCCTGTGGAGGAGAAGCTTCAAAGAGACATTACCTGGTCCTCAAATGTATTTCCTGTGTGACCATATAAGGATCATAGATGGACTCAATAGGCATGGCAATGATAACCTGTAGTAACCTCATACCAGACTGGCATTCTCCTACAAGAACATAACATGACAGCACTAGGTGCAAGGTCACAGCACACCTGTATTTACCTGGGTAAGATTATAGTACAGAATATATAGGGTAATGGATGAACACACACATGGGGTAATAGTGACACAAGCCAGAGAGACATGGGAACAGAAGGAATAAAAAGTACATTAAACGCTATAACGATTGCAATGCCATAAATACAGTTTTACCCTCTGTCTCATATCTTTACATTCCTTCCTCTACTTTTTATTCCTGTTCTGAAGTGTTGAGGAAACATTACCACCCAGGAGCGGTGGGTGCAGGGGAGAGAACATCATGCATGTGTGTACCACCTGAGTCCCACAGGGTGATGTCACACCAGACCCATGTGGTAAGAGGCAGTAGTGTTAAACAACCAGCAAAGACAATATTACAATATGACACATTCATTTTCACCAGCAGGGGATTTAGCAATTCAGATGTTGGGTATCCCCACTCCGCAACATTGCAAACTTTTACACCCGGCCCACCTATTGGGTGTACTAATACCTGTGCCTCTGGCACAACGGGGCAGGGAGTACCTTCCACCTCCCCCCCTTGCACAAGGAACAGCTGCCTAAAGGCAGGCCAATGTTGGGGTTCTGCCCCCAGCACTTCCGCAACTCTGCCCAGTCCTTCCTTCCTCAAACCCCAACTAGGGGGCTGGCAAATTTCCGTACAGCACGTGGTCTCAATACCTAGTGCTGAGGATGGACCCTTCATCAGAAACAATTCAGCTGGTGGCTGCAGGGGAGTCACCAGCACAGGCTGGTCCTGTGCCCGCGCTCCCCCCTCAAAAGCCAGTATCTCACCTGCAGCTCCTATTGCGCACACCTCCTCCTGGATAACCTCCTCCCCCGCCAGTCCTGTGCGCTTGGTAGCTGCTGGGGTACCAGTCAGGGTTTTAACAGCTGAAGCTTCCACAATTATCTCCACAACTTGCTCTTGCTCTGCAGATGGAAGGGGTGTGGGTGGCACTGTGCCTTCACCCTGGTAAAGGAGACAAGATAACAAGCGGCATCTTCCAACCTCCACTTGATCTGTAGTTGCTTGGATCTGGCTTATGGCAGGCACATCCCTCGGCACATAGTTACAGTCCACACTTTCACAGGCATTACGGTGGTGCAACACATCCTTTTCTGGTTCCTGCTCTGATATTATGTTAACAGTCTCTGCTACCAATGTCACTGTTGAATCACAGGGTACGTACCAGTATTCACATCGCAGCTCCTCATTCCCCAAATCGTTAAAATGGAATAATCCTTCATAAACTTCTTGTGGAGTTAGGGTAGCAGGAGATACACAGGGCATGTTCTCATCAGCCTCCCTCAGTGAAATGAATGGGGCTGCCATTGCCAATCCGTCGCGATGAGCCTCCCCCAGCTGAATAAGCTGGGCATCCTGGAGCAAGAGGCCATCCGTGACTGGTATGTTTGTAGTCGGGGAGTGGAACAATACTCCCCCATCCATGGTGATCTCTTGGGCACAGTCTTCATTGATTCCCTGGCAGCTGGTTACTAGGTCTACATCTTCCACCTCAGCAAAAGGGAAGGTGTAGCACAGCTCCTCCTGGTATGTCTGTATTGTGGGCATAGCCTTCACTTCAGCGCTAGCCTCTCCCAGCATAGTACACCGGGCAACTGCTTCCCTTGGGTGTGGGAGAAGCTGTTGCAGACGGTGCCTTTCTGCATCCACCCTGCAACACTGGTCTAGCCATGCTGGGGTATCCAGGAGCCCCCGATCCATTGCCTCTTCCTCTGCCACAATGAAGCACTCCTCCAGACACTCCAGCTGTTCCCACACACTCATCCCTGGGCCGAGACGAAGGATCCACGTCCGGTAATCGGTGAACGCTTTTGTTGGATCCTGCTGATCCTGGAGAATAAGCTGGAGGATTTCCCTGCGAGTGCAGAATTGGAAAGAGATGCCTCGCAGCTGGCATTCTGCTATCAGCTCCTCCATGCTCATTTCTTCCAATGTGGTTATGGGCCCCGCTGACAAGGACTTTGCTCCCTTGGTAACAGGCACTTGCAAGGCGGACCCCTCAGTCATCTGCCTGGGTTGCAGCGGCCCCATTTTGGATATTTCCTCTGGCTCTAGCCCAGAAGATAATTGATTCTGGACTTGCCCTTCAGCCTCAGAATATTGACTTCTCTGTATAACTTGGGTCACTGTAGCAATCACTTCCTCTGTGAATTCTACAAACTCTGGCTCCCCCAGCAGATTCCATGAGGCTGCCTCACTTTTACAGTGCAGGAATGCATCCCCCAGGTAACACAACTTGTCCTGTATGCTGGATAATCTCCAGCCACTGATCATCCGCCTAGCTTCATTCCAGTACTCCCAAATGTACTGCATCTTTATAGCAATCAATAACAGATCCGGCTTGCCAGCCTGCCGATACACCGACACACCTCCATCCACGAGCTCCACTGCCCTGGGAGACTTGAGGCGTTCATTTTCTTTCCTCGGAAACATTTTCTTTTGCACAGGACTGACACCTGCTCACTTGTTACCACCTCACTGCAGATCCTCTTGCATTACATATGGCCTGATCCTCTGTTCTCTGCTGGGCCTTCACGCTTCCTGCGGTCGTTGTTTGGTGTCTGAATGATCCCACTGCTGCCGCCAAATGTGAAGATATGGGGTTCTTCTAATCACTCAGACACAGAGCCGATGAAACCAAAGTGATGGTTTATTTCTCACAGCACACAGGAATAGATAATTCACAGGAAACAGACGTAAATATAGCCCAGAAACAGTATACAGGTAGCAGTCCAGATAGTAAGTCCCAGTGGAGGATTTAGGTCCACAGCAATTCCGTGCAGAAGTTCCAGATAAACAAGTCCATACAGCAGAACTATCACTGAGTCCACACAGCAGTGATAGCAGATTAGTCCATGCAGTAGTAAGTACATATAACTCCACACAGCACTGTTGATGCGTTCCACAAGGTACCCTGGCAGAGAATCACCCCTTAGCCAGAGTCCTGCGACTAACATGAGGAGCTGACCTGCGCAACCTCTTTTAAAACCTTCCAAATGCCCATCATGCCACGCTCACCTGGGGAGGAGACGCAGGTTCCTGATTGGTGGTATCCCACCTCAGGTATTTCCCTACTCCCTCCCACAGCTGGCCTTCTCCTGCTGACCACATGCTGGGTCAGGCTCCGAGTTGTCTGTGAGAGACCAGGATGGGACAGGGGACAGTAAACAGAAGGAACAATGACAGGGAAATTGGTTTAAGTCCTGATTGTCCCCTGTGGAGGAGAAGCTTCAAAGAGACATTACCTGGTCCTCAAATGTATTTCCTGTGTGACCATATAAGGATCATAGATGGACTCAATAGGCATGGCAATGATAACCTGTAGTAACCTCATACCAGACTGGCATTCTCCTACAAGAACATAACATGACAGCACTAGGTGCAAGGTCACAGCACACCTGTATTTACCTGGGTAAGATTATAGTACAGAATATATAGGGTAATGGATGAACACACACATGGGGTAATAGTGACACAAGCCAGAGAGACATGGGAACAGAAGGAATAAAAAGTACATTAAACGCTATAACGATTGCAATGCCATAAATACAGTTTTACCCTCTGTCTCATATCTTTACAGAAGTCAAGTCCATTCCGTTTCTAGGGTACATTGTGTCCGGTTCCGGACTAGAGATGGATCCTGAGAAACTACAAGCAATCCAAAATTGGCCGGTACCCTTAACCCTCAAAGGGGTCCAGAGGTTCTTAGGGTTCTTAGGGTTCGCCAACTATTACCGAAAGTTTATACGAGACTTTTCCACCATTGTGGCGCCTATTACTGCTTTCACTAAGAAGGGTGCTAACCCGTCCAAGTGGTCTGAAGAAGCCATGCAAGCATTTCATCTGTTAAAACAAAGGTTCATCTCTGCGCCTGTTCTGAAACAGCCTGACATCGACTCTCCTTTCATCTTAGAGGTGGATGCCTCCTCCGTTGGAGTAGGAGCGGTGTTATCTCAGAGGGCTAAAGATGGCCATTTACACCCTTGCAGTTTCTTCTCCCGGAAGTTCTCCCCAGCTGAGCGCAACTATGCCATTGGCGACCAGGAGTTGCTAGCCATCTAGAAGAGTGGAGGTATCTGTTGGAGGGAGCTTCTCATTCAATCACCATACTTACAGACCACAAGAACCTTTTATATCTGAAAGGCGCACAATGTCTCAACCCTCGTCAGGCCAGATGGGCACTTTTCTTTTCCAGGTTCGACTTTAAACTCCAGTTCTGTCCGGGCTCTCAGAATCGCAAGGCCGATGCCCTTTCCCGCTCATGGGAGCAAGAAAATGAGTCAGAGTCTTCAGACAAGCATCCTATTATAAATCCGTTGGCATTCTCCAAGGTAGGGATGGACTCTACGCCACCATCAGGGAAAAGTTTTGTGAAACCGATGCTAAGGAAGAAGCTCATGCATTGGGCCCATGCTTCCCGTTTTGCCGGACATACAGGTATCCAAAAAACCCTGGAGTTTATCTCTAGGTCCTATTGGTGGCCAACTCTGAAAAAGGACGTCTTGGAGTTTATTGCATCTTGCCCAAAGTGTGCTCAACATAAGGTATCCCGCCAGTCGCCTGCGGGGCAACTGGTTCCACTATCTGTTCCCCGTCGACCTTGGACCCATTTGTCGATGGATTTTATTACAGATTTACCCATGTGCAACAAGTTCAATACCATCTGGGTGGTAGTTGACCGGTTCACCAAGATGGCACACTTCATTCCTCTCACCGGTCTTCCGTCAGCTTCCAAGTTGGCTCAAGTATTCATACAAGAGATCTTCCGACTCCACGGTCTTCCTGAAGAAATTATCTCAGATCGAGGAGTTCAATTCACAGCCAAATTCTGGCGAAGTTTATGTCAAGTCCTCCAAGTCAAGCTAAAGTTTTCCACGGCTTACCATCCTCAGACCAATGGTCAAACCGAGAGGGTGAATCAGGACTTGGAGGCCTTCCTCCGCATCTATGTGTCCTCCTCTCAAGATGACTGGGTTCAATTACTTCCCTGGGCCGAGTTCTGTCATAACAACCAGTATCATTCTTCATCTGCTTCAACACCATTCTTCACTAACTTTGGATTCCACCCTAAAGTCTCTGAGTTCCAACCGCTTCCAGCAACTTCTGTTCCCGCAGTGGATATCACCTTGCATCAGTTTGCCAATATCTGGAAGAGCGTACGATCAGCTCTGCTCAAGGCATCGTTCAGGTACAAGAAGTTTGCGGATAGGAAGCGTCGAGCAGTTCCTGCTCTCAAGGTGGGTGATCGGGTATGGTTATCCACGAAGAATTTGAGGTTAAGAGTTCCCAGTATGAAGTTTGCACCTCGCTATATCGGTCCTTTCAAGATTGAACAAGTCATCAATCCTGTTGCTTACAGACTCCAGTTGCCTCCCTTCTTAAAAATACCCAGGACATTCCATGTTTCCCTGTTGAAACCGCTGATCTTAAATCGGTTTCATTCCTCACTTCCTCCAACTCCGAAAGTCCAAACTCAACGAGGCGTTGAGTATGAAGTGGCTAAGATCCTGGACTCACGTCACCGTTACGGTCAACTACAATATCTTATTGACTGGAAGGGTTACGGCCCTGAGGAACGTTCATGGACCAATGCTTCTGATGTCCATGCTCCTGCCTTGGTCCGGAGATTCCATTCCAAGTTTCCTCAAAAGCCAAAGAAGTGTCCTGGGGCCACTCCTAAAGGGGGGGGTGCTGTCACGATCCGGGTATCTGGACGCCATTTCTTACCCATCAGATGCCTCCTAAGGCTGGCTCAGCGCTCCAGCACCGGATCCCATCTGTTATCCTAATGTTCACATTCCTGCATCCTCTCCTGTCTCTCTGAGACGCTGTCACAGTAACGCCATAATACATCTGGCATGGCGTCTCCCGCGGCCTCCGCCGCCGTCCCTGAGCTTCTACATGCAGAGTGTCAGAGTGGATTACGTCAGCCGCAGCCTCCGCTGTGTCCGCGTGGTTGGATGTGCACTTGTCTGCCTGGCGTCTCCTGTCTCCAGTGGCCGGCGCCGCCATTACTGTTTTCATTACCACATGGATTACAAACCAAACTTCCCTCCAAGTGTCTGCATGGGCGCAGCCATCTTGGATTCTGTCAGCTGATCATTTCCTCCAATCTGTTGTCAGTATTGTTTATCTGCATAATTGCCTAGCCAATCCCTTCCTTGCTGCAGGTATAAATACACTGTGCCTGAGCAAGGAAGGCGTCAGTGCTTTGGTTGTCAAACCTAGTTCCTGTTTGTCTCTCTCCTGTGATTGTCTTCCAGGTTCCAGCTCCTGTCTCAAGACTTCCACCATAGAGACCCGCAACAGCATTCCACCTGCGGTGTAGCCTGACTCTCCGATCCATTTTGGATTCATCTGTTTCCAGCCACAACATTACCTGCTTCCAGCCCAGCTTCCAGCAGAGTACAGCTTCTCTTAAAGGGCCGGTGTCCTTTCTACAGTTTACCACTCTCCACCGGTATTATTATTTCTCCGCTCTCAAGCTCTACATTTCATTCATATTGCATCGCTCTCAAGCTTCATTTATTATTTAACTGGTTCCAGCCAGTATCCACTCCGTGCCAACATCTGTCTGGTTCCAACCAGAACCCACAGCAGCTATTTTATTTACAGCAGTCCAGCTTTCCCTGGAACACCAGCTGTACGATCCTGGGCTTTCTTCATTGCTACAGTCGGGCCTGGTAAGGACTTTCCAACTTGCAGATAATAAGAACTGTCTCATACTACCAGAGCTTTGTGGCCCCTGCCACCCTGTAGTACCCAGGAACTGTATTATTTCTCTGCTGATTTTATGGCCCTCATTCCGAGTTGATCGGTCGCAATGCGAATGTAGCAGAGTTACACACGCTAAGCCTCCGCCTACTGGGAGTGTATCTTAGCTTCTTAAAAGTGCGACCGAAGTAATCGCAATATTGCGATCACAAACCTCGTAGCAGTTTTGGAGTAGCTTCAGACTTACTCTGCCTGTGCGATCAGTTCAGTGCTTGTCGTTCCTGGTTGACGTCACAAACACACCCAGCGTTCGCCCAGGCACTCCCACCGTTTCTCCGGCCACTCCTGCGTTTTTTCCGGAAACGGTAGCGTTTTCAGCCACACGCCCCTGAAACGCCGTGTTTCCGCCCAGTAACACCCATTTCCTGTCAATCACATTACGATCGCCGGAGCGATGAAAAAGCCGTGAGTAAAATTACTTTCTACATAGCAAAGTTACTTGGCGCAGTCGCAGTGCGAACATTGCGCATGCGTACTAAGCGGATTTTCATTGCGATGCGATGAAAAATACCGAGCGAACAACTCGGAATGAGGGCCTATGTTTCTTTTACTGCTACTGTGATGCATGGAGTTTGTCATAAATAAACATCATTGACTTTTATTCAAGTTGTCGTGGTCACGCCTTCGGGCGGTTATTCTTCATGTTACTTACATGTCCAGGGGTCTGATACAACCTCCCAGGTTCCGGTACATCTCAGCCCCTACAACTGAGGCTGCCTCCCGTCAGCTCAGGCCCTCAGTTGTGACAAGTTCTTTTTGAAAGAAAATCGACAGAGCCGAGCTCTGTACCTTAATGGAGCCCAGTTTTAGGCCCATATTTACTCCTGCTTGCAGGAAATGCAGAAATCGACCTAGTTGAAATTCCTCCGTTGGGGCCTTTTCGGCCTCACACCATGCAACATACTTCCGCCATATGCGGTGATAATGAGTTGCTGTGACCTCTTTCCTGGCTTTAATAAGCGTAGGAATGACTTCCTCCGGAATGCCCTTTTCCTTCAGGATCCGGCGTTCAACCGCCATGCCGTCAAACGCAGCCGCGGTAAGTCTTGGAACAGACAGGGCCCCTGCTGTAGCAGGTCTTGTCTGAGCGGCAGAGACCACGGGTCCTCTGAGATCATCTCTTGAAGTTCCGAGTACCACGCTCTTCTTGGCCAATCCGGAACCACGAGAATTGTGTTTACTCCTCGCTTTCTTATTATTCTCAATACCTTTGGTATGAGAGGTAGAGGAGGGAACACATAAACTGACCGGTACACCCACGGTGTCACTAGAGCGTCCACAGCTATCGCCTGAGGGTCTCTTGACCTGGCGCAATACCTCTCTAGTTTTTTGTTTAGGCGGGACGCCATCATGTCCACCTGTGGACGACCCCATTGATTTACAATCATTTGGAAGACTTCTGGATGAAGTCCCCACTCTCCCGGGTGGAGGTCGTGCCTGCTGAGAAAGTCTGCTTCCCAGTTGTCCACTCCCGGGATGAACACTGCTGATAGTGCTAGTACATGATTCTCCGCCCATCGGAGAATTCTTGTGGCTTCTGCCATTGCCATCCTGCTTCTTGTGCCGCCCTGTCGATTCACATGGGCGACTGCCGTGATGTTGTTTGACTGGATCAGCACCGGCTGGTGTAGGAGCAGGGATTTTGCTTGACTTAGGGCATTGTAAATGGCCCTTAGTTCCAGAATATTTATGTGAAGGGCAGTCTCCTGACTTGACCATAGTCCTTGGAAGTTTCTTCCCTTTGTGACTGCCCCCCAGACTCGTAGGCTGGCATCCGTGGTCACCAGGACCCAGTCCTGTATGCCGAATCTGCGGCCCTCCAGAAGATGAGCACTCTGCAGCCACCACAGAAGAGACACCCTGGTTCTTGGGGACAGGGTTATCAAGCGATGCATCTGAAGATGCGATCCGGACCACTTGTCCAACAGGTCCCACTGAAAAATTCTGGCATGGAACCTGCCGAATGGAATTGCTTCGTAAGAAGCTACCATCTTTCCCAGGACCCGCGTGCAGTGATGCACCGATACCTGTTTTGGTTTTAGGAGGTCTCTGACTAGAGAAGACAACTCCCTGGCTTTTTCCTCCGGGAGAAACACTTTTTTCTGGACTGTGTCCAGAATCATTCCCAGGAACATTAGACGTGTCGTGGGGACCAGCTGTGACTTTGGGATATTCAGAATCCAGCCGTGCTGGCGCAGCACTTCCTGAGATAGTGCTACTCCCACTAACAACTGTTCCTTGGATCGTGCCTTTATTAGGAGATCGTCCAAGTATGGGATAATTAAAACTCCCTTTTTTCGAAGGAGTATCATCATTTCCGCCATAACCTTGGTAAATACCCTCGGTGCCGCGGAGAGTCCGAACGGCAGCGTCTGGAATTGGTAATGGCAATCCTGTACCACAAATCTGAGGTACTCCTGGTGAGGATGGTAAATGGGGACATGCAGGTAAGCATCCTTGATGTCCAGGGATACCATGTAATCCCCCTCGTCCAGGCTTGCAATAACCGCCCTGAGCGATTCCATCTTGAACTTGAATTTTTTTATGTATGTGTTCAAGGATTTCAAATTTCAAATGGGTCTCACCGAACCGTCCGGTTTCGGCACCACAAATAGTGTGGAATAGTAACCCCGGCCTTGTTGAAGTAGGGGTACCCTGATTATCACCTGCTGGGAATACAGCTTGTGAATCGCTGCTAGCACCGCCTCCCTGTCTGAGGGAGCAATCGGCAAGGCAGATTTTAGGAACCGGTGGGGTGGAGCCGCCTCGAATTCCAGCTTGTATCCCTGAGATACTATTTGAAGGATCCAGGGATCCACCTGTGAGCGAGCCCACTGATCGCTGAAATTCATGAGGCGGGCCCCCACCGTACCTGGCTCCGCCTGTGGAGCCCCACCGTCATGCGGCAGACTTGGAAGAGGAAGCGGGGGAGGACTTTTGTTCCTGGGAACCTGCTGTTTGCTGCAGCCTTTTTCCCCTACCTCTGCCTCTAGACAGAAAAGACCCTCCTTTTCCCCGCTTGTTTTTCTGGGTCCGAAAGGACTGAACCTGATAAAATGGCGCCTTCTTAGGCTGTGAGGGGACATGGGGTAAAAATGCTGACTTCCCAGACGTTGCTGTGGAAACTAGGTCGGAGAGACCATCCCCAAATAATTCCTCCCCTTTATAAGGCAAAACTTCCATGTGCCTTTTGGAATCTGCATCTCCAGTCCACTGGCGAGTCCATAAGCATCTCCTAGCAGAGATGGATAATGCACTTACTTTAGATGCCAGCCGGCAGATTTCCCTCTGTGCATCTCTCATGTATAAGACTGAGTCTTTGATATGGTCAATTGTTAGCAGAATCGTGTCTCTGTCTAATGTGTCAATATTTTCTGACAGTTTATCTGACCACGCAGCGGCAGCACTGCACATCCATGCTGACGCAATAGCTGGTCTAAGTATAATGCCTGAGTGTGTATATACAGACTTCAGGATCGCCTCCTGCTTTCTATCAGCAGGTTCCTTAAGGGCGGCCGTATCCTGGGACGGTAGTGCCACCTTTTTAGACAAACGTGTGAGCGCTTTATCCACCCTAGGGGGTGTTTCCCAACGTAACCTATCCTCTGGCGGGAAAGGGAACGCCATTAGTATCTTCTTAGGAATTACCAATTTCTTATCAGGAGAAGCCCACGCTTCTTCACACACTTCATTTAATTCATCTGACGGGGGAAAAACTACAGGTAGTTTTTTCTCCCCAAACATAATACCCTTTTTTGTGGTACCTGGATGTAAATCAGAAATATTTAACACCTCTTTCATTGCCTCAATCATGCAGTGAATGGCCTTAATGGGCATTAAATTTGACTCCTCGTCGTCGACACTGGTGTCAGTATCCGTGTCGACATCTACTTGTGCCATCTGAGATAGCGGGCGTTTCAGAGCCCCTGATGACTTTTGAGACACCTGGACAGGCACGAGCTGAAGACTCGGCTGTCCCACAGTCGGCATGTCGTCAAATTTTTTATGTAAGGAGTCTATACGTGCACTCATTTCCTGCCATAAACTCATCCACTCAGGTGTCTGCCCCCCAGGGGGTGACATCCCTGCTAAAGGCATCTGCTCCCCCTCCACATCATTATCCTCCTCAAACATGTCGACACAGCCGTACCGACACACTCCACACACACAGGGAATGCTCAAACAGAGGACAGGACCCACAAAAAGCCCTTTGGGGGGACAGAGTAAGAGTATGCCAGCACACACCAGAGCGCTATATATATACAGGGACTAACTGAGTTATGTCCCTAATAGCTGCTTTTCAATAAAATATATATACTGCCAAATTTAATGCCCCCCCTCTCTTTTCCCTCTTACTGGTACTGTAGATTGCAGGGAAGAGCCAGGGAGCTTCCTTCCAGCAGGAGCTGTGAGGGAAAAATGGCGCCAGTGTGCTGAGGAGATAGGCTCCGCCCCTTTTTCGCGGGCCTATTCTCCCGCTTTTTATGGAATTCTGGCAGGGGTATTTTCCTCATATATAGCCCCTGGGGCTATATATTGAGGTATTTTAGCCAGCCAAGGTGTTTTTATTGCTGCCTCAGGGCACCCCCCCCCCCAGCGCCCTGCACCCTCAGTGACCGGAGTGTGAAGTGTGTGAGAGGAGCAATGGCGCACAGCTGCAGTGCTGTGCGCTACCTTGGTGAAGACAGAGTCTTCATGCCGCCGATTTTCCGGACCATCTTCTTGCTTCTGGCTCTGTAAGGGTGACGGCGGCGCGGCTCCGGGACCGAACATCAAGGCTGGGCCTGCGGTCGATCCCTCTGGAGCTAATGGTGTCCAGTAGCCTAAGAAGCCCAATCCGGCTGCAAGCAGGCGAGTTCGCTTCTTCTCCCCTTAGTCCCTCGCTGCAGTGAGCCTGTTGCCAGCAGGTCTCACTGAAAATAAAAAAATCTAAGACTATTACTTTCTAAGAGCTCAGGAGAGCCCCTAGTGTGCATCCAACCTCGGCCGGGCACGAAATCTAACTGAGGCTTGGAGGAGGGTCATAGTGGGAGGAGCCAGTGCACACCAGGTAGTCTAAGATCTTTCTAGAGTGCCCAGCCTCCTTCGGAGCCCGCTATCCCCAATGGTCCTTACGGAGTTCCCAGCATCCACTAGGACGTCAGAGAAATAAACTATGGTGGGACATACAGACATTAGCATGGTACAAAAGCAACAATATTATACCAAAAGGGCTTAAAATCAAGAAGGCTTCAGCCCTACACAATCCTGACATCACATTTACGAAACAATGGAACAACATACTTGATGAGTGCTCTCATCAATTAGTTAAATTACTACTAGATACACATACGGAGGAGTTAGCCAAACTAGAACACAACATTCAACAATTAAGTTTGGAACTAGAACCATTTGAACAAAAACAAGAATTCCGCACTTTAACAGAAATCACACTACAAAGGATTAGACAAGGAGAAGAGAAGATCATCACCATTAAAAAGAATAAAATACTCAGAGATAAATTTGGAATACATCAGAAAAACAAATCCAAATAGAAAGCAACTCATGATTCACACAGAAACGCTATTCAGAACAAAAGTCTGCCCAAAGCGAGTACAAAAGCACCACCAGCTATACCTAGAACACCTATATACAAAAGGTTAAAATTAACATACCAACAGTACATGACAAAGTTACATTCGAGAAATTTAGAAACAGGCAAACCCATTACCCAATCAAGCTATCATGACACATCCATTGAAACATCTACGATAACTGATAACGATACATCCTTTTCTATCTATGACATTAATGACGAATTCTCCCATGATTTAGCCAGAAAATCATTAGAACAGGGCTGGCTTGACACTGAATTAGCGTTACTCAATACAACACCAGGAGTACTGGGGTCACAGACGGAATATCTCACGGCCACCGGTGAGAGCACCATATTCATTGAAGAAGCCAAAACTGACACCAATCCGACATGTGGAGACTCCAACAGTTTTTTAGAATCAACGACAGACCTCATCCACCAGATAGGGTCTGTCAAGACACAGAACCAGCAGACAAAGAGAAAACTTTCAGAACCCGACGAGGATGCAGGGGGGGACAAAAAAGCAAAACACTGAACCCTAAAGTGACACAAACCGAAGGACAGGGCATATTCAACTTGAGCAGCCATGTACTTAACAAACATCAAGTTAGTGCCCTAGATAAGGGACTCAAATTTGCACCTACAGCACCGTTAAACAAATTTGAAACTTATCTGGACATACAAAAATTTACACGTAAGCTTACACTAAAGAAATACTTTCAGAAGACCCCGCTGCCACAACATAAACCAGACAAAGATGACCCTTTTTCTCACACTTCTCTCAAACCCAAGTCACAGTTTTATCCCAATTACATGATGGGAAACCATATAGCGACATTCACCAATATGGTAGAGAAAGACGTCATGAGACTAGATGACAGACCTAATAGACTTAGGAAACACAACATGACCAATAAGGAACAAAGAGCACTGACAGAACTCAGCAAAAATACTAATTTGGTAATTAAACCGGCTGACAAAGGGGGAGGGGTAGTACTTCTCAACAAGGATGACTATATGAAGGAAGCCAACAACATACTGAGCGACACGAGCACCTACAGAAAACTACAAGGAGACCCCACCCATACATTCAAACAGCAACTACAGACCCTACTTAGAGAAGGGTTGGACAAATGGATCTTCTCGGCACAGGAACACACATATCTCAACATACAACATCCAATCATACCAGTATTCTACTACCTACCAAAAGTGCACAAAAACCCAACAAAACCACCAGGCAGACCGATCATATCCGGAATAGATTCAATCAGCTCAAATCTCTCACAGTATATTGATGTCTTTCTACAGCCATATGTTAAAACTCAGAAATCCTATCTTAGAGACACTACTGACATCCTTAGAAAGTTAGAATCAATCACATGGAAAGAGGACTACTGGTTAGTCACAAGCGATGTCACTTCTTTATATTCCATCATAGATCATGCACAGGGAATAGACAGCACACGTCATTACCTCGAACAAGACCCCAACATGTTACCAGATCAACGAGAATTCATTTTGGGGGGCATAGAGTATATTCTCACCCATAATTACCTATGGTTTAACAACAACTATTACCTACAGACCACCGGGACCGCTATGGGGACGAGGTTCGCGCAAAGTTACGCAAATCTGTTCATGAGCAAGTGGGAAGACGATACAATCTGGTCTGATGTGGAGCTTGGTGCAAACCTCGTCCTCTGGACCAGATTCATAGATGATATATTCTTCATCTGGAAGGGAGATGAAGAATCACTCAAAAGTTTCAATACACACCTCAATCAGAACGATCGGAATCCCAAACTCACCACCACATATAGCAAGGAAAAAGTACAATTTTTAGATCTCAACATTTTCATAGATGAAGATCGAATACACACAAACACTTACAATAAAACTGTCGACGTGAACAGTTATATACTAGCCACCAGTGGGCATCATCCGACATGGCTCAATGGCATACCAATGGGACAATTTAAAAGACTTCGTAGAAACTGTTCCAAAATGAGTGATTATGAAACACAGGGGAAGGTTTTGAGTGACAGATTTAAGGAAAAAAACTACCACACCGAGACAGTACAAGTAGCCTTCGAAACAGCAAAAAAGATAGAGAGGCCCGCACTCCTTAACTACAAAGAGAAGCCAAAACAGATGACACAAATCGAAGAACCACTGTTCATAACACAATATTCAGACCAAGCCCATCAGATCAAAAAGATCATCACAAAACACTGGCAGATATTATTGCAAGATGACAATTTAGCTAAAGTTCTACCACCCTAACCCCAAAGTCATCTATCGAAAGGCTCCTGACATAAAGAAAAAACTAACACACAGCCACATACCGCCACCAAATCAGATACAAACCACAATAGATGGGTCACAGAACAAAGGAGGTTTTTACCATTGTGGGACCTGCTCAGGTTGCCATATGGTAAAAGCAAGAAGCACATTACCCACTATCATGAAAAAATCCGCAACTAACTCATAGTTACAAAATCAAAGACAGAATCACATGACACAGCAAAGGCATCATATACTTACTAGAATGTCCATGTAAGTTACAGTATATAGGGAGAACCGTCCGACCACTGAAAATCAGAATCAGTTAACACATTCGCAATATTAAACGAAAAACAGAAGATCATCCGCTCTCATTACACTTTAGAGACCATCATGAATCAAACCCCGCATTACTAAAGTCTACGGGGCTGAAAGAAATCAAGAAGAACTGGAGGGGAGGGTATTATATACAAAAAATAAATAAAGAAGAGTTACGTTTAATAATTTCCTTTGGCACACTAGCACCAAAAGGGTTAAACATTGATAATGAAATAAGGTCTATCATCTGCAAGTAGAACCAATCATTTAGTATACAGATATCCAATACCCAGAAAAAGCCCACAGGTAACATAGGATTATAAACCACTCCAAAGTAGGAAAGTTATATATATCCCAGATATTTCATAACAATACCAAAGAATCCACTTTACCACAATTGTTGACACACAAGAAACATCTTGAATTTTTGAAAAGCTCCGTGATCAGATAGCATACTAACAAGCCACATACCATTGCCACATAAAACACATAAGAAATATCCCGACGTAACGTAACATCTTCCACAATAGTAAGCTTACCAACAGGCCCTATACCATTTGCTCTAACAATAAGATTCACACCATCACTGGTATACAATAACCGCAATTCTCATTTTTAATTTTACATGACCAAAGTATATTATGTTCATTGGTTAATGCACCTTGATACCGATGACTGAAATTCAGAAACCCAGACCAGGGCCGAAACTAGGGGGGGGCTAGGGGGGCAGGTGACCTGGGCGCCGGATTGGAGGGGGCGCCGAGACCCCCAAACACCGCCGCTGCACTTTTAAACCCCCTTCTCCCGAGTGCCCAGCTCGGGGGGCGGGGTTTCGCGGAATGACGCGATTGCGTCGTGACGTCACGGCGCAAACGCGTCATTCAACGAAACCCCGCCGGAGGAGGGAGAACTGAAGGGGGAGCCCGGAGCCGCGCAAACGAGGAGGGAGAGGCGGCTGAAGAGCGGCGAGAACCGCTTCAAATGTAAGTCAGCCCCTCTCCCTTCCTCTCTCTCTCTCTCTCCCTCCCTCTCCCCACCACCTGCCGTAATGTTTAAAATGGGGACCTGTGCCTGCGTACTGTGTAAAATGGGGACCTGTGCCTGCGTACTGTGTAAAATGGGGACCTGTGCCAGCGTACTGTGTAAAATGGGGACCTGTGCCAGCGTACTGTGTAAAATGGGGACCTGTGCCAGCGTACTGTGTAAAATGGGGACCTGTGCCTGCGTACTGTGTAAAATGGGGACCTGTGCCAGCGTAATGTGTAAAATGGGGACCTGTGCCTGCGTACTGTGTAAAATGGGGACCTGTGCCAGCGTACTGTGTAAAATGGGGACCTGTGCCAGCGTACTGTGTAAAATGGGGACCTGTGCCAGCGTACTGTGTAAAATGGGGACCTGTGCCAGCATACTGTGTAAAATGGGGACCTGTGCCAGCGTACTGTGTAAAATGGGGACCTGTGCCAGCGTACTGTGTAAAATGGGGACCTGTGCCAGCGTACTGTGTAAAATGGGGACCTGTGCCAGCGTACTGTGTAAAATGGGGACACTTGCCAGCGTACTGTGTAAAATGGGGACCTGTGCCAGCGTACTGTGTAAAATGGGGACCTGTGCCAGCGTACTGTGTAAAATGGGGACCTGTGCCTGCGTACTGTGTAAAATGGGGACCTGTGCCTGCGTACTGTGTAAAATGGGGACCTGTGCCAACGTACTGTGTAAAATGGGGACCTGTGCCAGCGTACTGTGTAAAATGGGGACCTGTGCCTGCGTACTGTGTAAAATGGGGACCTGTGCCAGCGTAATGTGTAAAATGGGGACCTGTGCCAGCGTACTGTGTAAAATGGGGACCTGTGCCAGCGTACTGTGTAAAATGGGGACCTGTGCCAGCGTACTGTGTAAAATGGGGACACTTGCCAGCGTACTGTGTAAAATGGGGACCTGTGCCTGCGTACTGTGTAAAATGGGGACCTGTGCCTGCCGCAATGTGTAAAATGGGGACACTTGCCAGCGTACTGTGTAAAATGGGGACACTTGCCAGCTTACTGTGTAAAATGGGGACACGTGCCTGCCGCAATGTGTAAAATGGGGACACTTTTTCCTGCCGCAATGTGTAAAATGGGGACACTTTTTCCTGCCGCAATGTGTAAAATGGGGACACTTTTTCCTGGATATGAAATTTATGTTAGAAAAGGCAGTTTTTCAGGTTAAAAAGTTCTGAAAGAGATATATAAATATATATATAATATTTTTATTCATTTATTTATTTATTTATTTTTTATTTTATTATTTTTATTCATTTATTGTAAAATATTTTTTTTTTTTTTTTTGCGCGGGGGGGGGGTGTCAAATGACTACCTTGCCCCGGGTGACAGAAATCCTAGTTTCGGCCCTGCCCAGACACACAACCAGAATCGTATTATTTGTCTGAGAATACAAATGCCTAACAAAAAATAATCAAGAAACACCACTATGGACCTTTAAAAAAAAAAAAAAAGGAATTTCATTTGCATTGCCATGTTTTCATACTTTCCCTGTTTCTGAAACTCACAAATGGGACAGATTGCAGGAACATGTGATCTGCCCCCCTGCAATACTGACAACCTCAACCACCAATCAAATCAGTGGAACAAAGGAGGAACTGATGCTGGTCCCGCCCGCAAGCCAATTTAACACCCAATACTGACAACCTCAACCACCAATCAAATCAGTGGAACAAAGGAGGAACTGATGCTGGTCCCGCCCGCAAGCCAATTTAACACCCACCACTATCAGAACATTGCAAAAACTCCCAGAGGAAGACCGTTCCGGTTGAAACGCGTTGGAGGAGACGACTAAGAGACATCAAACCATTGGAGGACAGGAGAGTGCTGTGAGACCCTCGGACCAACGGCGCAGACATCGGTAAGCAGTACAGACGGACGGGCAGCAGGAGGACCACACAGGTGAGCACTCCGTTGTGGGGAGGTGCAACACTGCCACAGGCTCTGTTTAGATCCTGCGGCTGAGCTCCCCCCCACGCGAACACGACCAACCCAGCGAGCGGCGCAGGCACACGGGGAGATCCCTAACAGGACGAACCGGAGAGCGGGTGCGCGAGCTGAGGGACGAGTCTGTCCGGAGCCGCCAGGAGGTTCCCGCTGCCCCCCGCACCTGTACATCTTACAAGTACGGCCGCAACGATAGTGCACGAATACCTGACTTCCACACGCAGAGGTACGGGACGCCGTCCTCTGCAACTATATGAATCTAATTACTAAAGACAGATTTTTAAAGCCCACACAGTCCGGTCAGGACTAGAGACATTTCCACTGGAAAAATCTATATTTGACTTTTAAAGCAACACAGCCAGATTTAATCATTACATATATATATTTTTTCCAGCCCATTGGCCTTTGTGTCAGAACACACACGCCAAGAACCTAAAGGATTTAATCACCAATTTGAGTGATTAAAGGACTGAGTTAAACAGGTGCTCCCCGTGGAGCACACAGTGGGGTAAATTTACTAAGATTCGTATTTTCCCGTTTCAGGAGAGTGCTACAACGTGGCGCTCCCTGATTGGCTGAAGAAACCCACTTAGACAGAAGTCAGAGTGGGTTTCTGGCATTCGGGGAAAGGAGTCCCATGTGAAAACATGGGGCCCCTTTCAGTTCGTGGCTTGGGTCTCCGTTTTGTTATTTTATTCAAGTACGTGGATTACAAAAGGATGCTACGAGGAGCCTGGGACCCTGGATCTGGTGAGTAGAATTTTTTCAACAGGTACCCCTTGGATTCTACTGGAGAAGAGGACCGACCTGCGTGTGAACATAAGGTAAGTATGTATGTATGTTTGTGTGGATGTATTTAATAAATCTTTACTTTCAAGGTGTGTGTGTCTTGTGTTTTTTTGGGTATTTTTTTAGTAATAGTACTACAGGTACCAGCGGGCCCATTTTTCCGCCGCATGCTGGTACTTGTGGTTCTCCAAGTACCAGCATGCGGGGGAGGCTTGCTGGGACTTGTAGTACTGCTACTAAAAACAATATCTTTTCATTTTAAACAAAGGCTATCAGCCCCCCATCCGCAGCCCATTGGATGGGGAAGACAGCCTTGGGCTTCACCCCTGGCCCTTGGGTGGCTGGGGGGGGGGGACCCCTTGATTGAAGGGGTCCCCACTCCCCCAGGGTACCCCGGCCAGGGGTGACTAGTTGGATTTTTGATGCCACGGCCGCAGGGCACTATATAAAAGTGACCCCCGGCTGTGGCATTATCTGTCCAGCTAGTGGAGCCCAGTGCTGGTTTTAAAAATACGGGGGACCCCTACTCTTTTTGTCCCCCGTATTTTTGGAACCAGGACCAGGCGCAGAGCCTGATGCTGGTTGCTTAAATATGGGGGAACCCCTGTCAATTTTTCCCCCATATTTCTGCAACCAGGATCGGCTCAAAGAGCCCGAGGCTGGTTATGCTTAGGAGGGGGGACCCCACGCAATTTTTTTAAAAAAAATAACCACTTTCCCACCCCTTCCCACTGATATACATGCACGGATCTCATGGATCCGTGCATGCCTATCCAATCACGGATATAAAAAGCAGGTCTGTTTTTTTATGGCACTTTTTTACGAGTTGTAATTTTTCACGGCAGTGTTTTTGTTTTTTTTGCTTTGCACTTCTTAGTAAATGACCGAGATTCATACTTAAACAGCCGCGTTTTGACCGATGGTGTATTCATTCGTATTTTTTTGGATGACCTTCCAAAAAAATACGAATGCCCTCATCACTGCCGTGATTTGCGTTTAGTAAATGACCGAGATGACACTTTGAAGAAAAAACGGCATCTCGGTCAAAATCGGGACCTTAGTAAATTTACCCCATTGTGATTACCACCTTTTTCATGTTCCACAATATTATCTGCACTGTTTCATTATATTGAGTGTCATATTTGATACATGTGAAAGTAAAACACACCTTTATATTAGTATCCATTTGCATCATTTCACGAGTACTCAAACTGTAGGGGATGAGCGCAGTCAGGTGAAAACCAGATATCCATATTGAACCAAAGGGCAAGGACACCCTTTTGACTAGCAGCACATCCCATACTGTAAAACCACCCCAGTGCGCAGATTACCTCCCTTTTTGTTAAAATGGCAGATTTCATGACTGACCATTTCAACTGGATCTGCTGGACAAATGGTCAGGTTCTCACCTTCACATGCATCAGGAAGTGATCTTATCTCCGAAAGCCCGGAGTTCTCTATTATGGTGGCTACAAGTTCCTCACCTGGTAGAGGGCAGGAGTTTCAATATCCACTCGCTGATTCTATGACAACGGATGCCAGCCTTCCGGGGTTTTGGGGGCAGTGACCCAAGGGGCCCAGTTCCAGGGGATATGGTCAAGATAGGAATCTGCTCTGTACATAAACATCCTAGAACTCAGGGCAATTTTCAATGCTCTTCTGCAGGCTTCTCATCTCCTGAACGATCGGGCGATCCAGGTTCAGTCGGACAACGCCACGGCGGTGGCGTACATAAACTGACAAGGGGGAACGAGGAGCAGAGCGGTGATGCGAGAGGTGTCAAAAAACTCCCTCTGGGCAGAGACCAACCCAAGGGCCATCTCAGCCATATTCATTCCAGGAGTGGATAACTGGGAAGCAGACTTCCTCAGCAGGCACAACCTCCATTTGGGGAAATGGGGCCTACATACTCAGGTGTATCAACAGTTAATTCACCGGTGTCCTCATATAGATCTGATGGCTTCTCGTCTCAACGAGAAGCTATGCCATTACTGTTCCAGAACGAGGGATCCGCAGGCTGTAGCAGTGGACGCGCTGACAGCACCGTGGACGTACCAGTTTGTGTACCTGTTCCCTCCTCTAACGCTAATCACAAGGGTGCTAAAAAAGCTAAGAAGGAAAAGCATTCAGGCAATTCTAATTTCCCCGGATTGGCCTCGACCGGCGTGGTACTTGGACCTCCTGTCAATGTCTATGGAGGATCCCTGGCCTCTGCCACTCCAAGACGTTCTTCTTCAGCAAGGTCCGTTCGTCTATCCAGACTTACAGCAGCTACGTTTGATGGCTTGGAAGTTGAGAGGGAGATTCTAGCAAGAAAGGGCTTTCCCGCCTGGGTTATTTCTACCATGGTCCAGGCCAGGAAGATGGTTACGTCAAAATATTATCATTGTATCTGGAAAAAGTATATTTGCTGGTGTGAAAGTAGAAAGGTTTCTCCTTTGGAATTTAGAATTGGTCTTTTTCTACTTTTCCTGCAAGCGGGAGTGGATATGGGCCTATGTTTAGGCTCCATCAACGTCCAGATTTCGGTGCTCTCTATTTTATTTCAGAAACAGCTTGCCATGGTGCCGGAAGTACAAACTTTCCTAAAGGGAGTTCTTCATTTGCAACCACCCTTTGTGCCTACCACGGCTCCGTGGGACCTCAATGTGGTTTTGCCCTTTCTCCAATCGAATTGGTTTGAACCCTTACATAGGGTGGAGTTAGAATTTCTCACCTGGAAGACGGTGATTTTATTGGCATTGGCGTCTGCCAGGCGTGTCTTTGAATTAGGGGCCTTATGCTGTAAGAGCCCTTATTTGTTTTTTCATGAGGACAGGATGGAACTTAGAACCCGTCCTCAGTTATTGCCTAAAGTGGTGTCAGCTTTTCATGTGAATCAGCCTATTGTGGTTTCAGTGTTGTCTGACGCTTCCGTTGGTCCTGAGTCCTTGGTTGTAGTCAGGGCTCTGAAGATTTATGTCAAAAGGACGGCCCATCATCGGAAATCTGACTCGCTGTTTGTCCCTTATAATGCCTCCAAGATTGGTCAGCCAGCTTCCAAATAATCTATTGCTTGTTGGCTCAGGTTGACCATTCAACAGGCCTATACTTTGGCAGCTCTGCCCTTACCAAAGTCTGTTCAGGCCCTCTCGATGAGGTTGGTGGGGTCTTCCTGGGTGGCTGACCTGGGTGTTTCGGCCCTACAGTTGTGCCATGCTGCAACTTGGTCTGGTTCGAACATGTTTGTTAAATTCTATAGGTTTGATACCTTGGCCAAGGATGACCTTCAGTTTTATCAGGCGGTTTTACAGGGGTCTCAGCACTCTCCCACCCGTTTGGGAGCTTTGGGACTTCTCCATGGTACTAAAATACAAGACCCCAGTATCCACTAGGACGTAAGAGAAAATAGGAATTGAATACCTACGGTAATTCCTTTTCTCCTAGTCCAGAGTGGATACTGGGAGCCCGCCTCAGTGCTTCGTTCCTGCTTACCAGTGTAAGTATTTGGCCCATTATGTTGTTGGGATAGCTGTGCTATCCGGATTAGGTTGGTGTTGCTATCCTCTATTCTGGTTAGCGCTCTTCTTTCGTTTATGGTTGTTGTTTACGGTGGTCTGTAATCAGCACTAGGACCCGGCGCTCTCTGTCCCAGCGTTATGTGGCTTCCTGAGCGTTGTTCACTTTCCGCGTCCTGGGCTGGCTGGTCACCGCAGTGAAGTGGAGCGAGTGATGGTGAGCTGGTGTGTGTGGTGACAGGGGGACATGGAGAAGCACAGAGGGGGAAAAGCTGAGAGGCACATTGGTGGGAAGCTGTTGCACAGTGGAGGGATGCTGAGAGGCACAGAGGGGGAGGAAGCGGAGAGGCACAGAGGGGGAGAAAGCTGAGAGGCACAGAGGGGAAGGAAGCTGAGTGGCACAGAGGAGGAACAATGAGAGGCACAGAGGGGGGAAGATGAGAGGCACATTGGTGGGAAGTTGAGGCACAGGGGTGGGGGGTGCTGAGAGGCACAGAAGGGGAAGCTGAGTGACAAGGGGATGCTGAGAGACAGTGTGAGGGAGGGAGGCTGAGGGACACAGGGGAGGGAGTTCTGGAATGACAGGAGGCTGGACTGACACAAGGGATGTGTCTATTTTGCCTTCGTGGAAAGGAACCGGATGCTACCATGACACAATGGGCAGAAGGCTGGAGAGACACAAGAGGCTGGAATGGATTCAGGGGGAAGGAAGTGACACAGGGCGCACGAGTCTGGGTGAACCTATGTTTGATGATGACATTGGTCATATTCCTAAACAAACAGGCAGCTTCCAGACCAGGTGATCGCACTGTTCTCCGCTGCAGTAAAACCACCATGTAGGTAAGTTGTATTTGGAAAAGAATCAAGATAAATATTCCCAGAGTGATGAGAAATGGGTGGCATGTCATGATGGCACACTCCCATTTTTGAGTGGCCCCGTGCCTAAGACATTTTCTCTACTTGCTTCACTGCCCACATCATCACCCCACAGACACTCACAATCACCTACCAGCAGTGCCGTAACTAGACATTTTAGCGCTGTGTGCAAAAAACGGCCTCGGCGCCCCCCCTATGCAAAACAGGGACAGTGCGCGCCATAGGCGCGCAAAAAATATATAGGGGCGTGGCAGACAGAGTGCTCTTTTTTACACATTACGGCAGCCAGACCCCCTTTTTACACATTACGGCAAACAGCGTCCCCCTTTTTACACATTACGGCAGCCAGTCCCCCTTTTTACACATTACGACAGACAGCGTCCCCTTTTTACACATTACGGTAGACAGCGTCCCCTTATTACACATTACGGCAGACAGCGTCCACTTATTACACATTACGGCAGACAGCGTCCCCCTTTTTACACATTACGGCCGACAGCGTCCCCTTTTTACACATTACGGCAGACAGCGTCCCCCTTTTTACACATTACGGCAGACAGCGTCCCCTTTTTACACATTACGGCAGCCAGTCCCCCTTTTTACACATTACGACAGACAGCGTCCCCTTTTTACACATTACGGTAGACAGCGTCCCCTTATTACACATTACGGCAGACAGCGTCCACTTATTACACATTACGGCAGACAGCTTCCCCCAAGCTTTTACACATTACGGCAGACTGCGTCCCCATATTACACATTATGGCAGATTGCGTCCCCTTATTACACATTACGGCAGACAGCGTCCCCTTATTACACATTACGGCAGACTGTGTCCCCATATTACACATTACGGCAGATTGCGTCCCCTTATTACACATTACGGCAGACAGCTTCCCCATATTAAACATTACGGCAGACTGTGTCCCCTTTTTACACATAACGGAAGACCGCGTCCCCTTATTACACATTACGGCAGACTGCGTCCCCATATTACACATTACGGCAGACTGCTTCCCCTTTTTACACATTATGGCAGACAGCGTCCCCTGTTTTACACATTACGGCAGACAGCATCCCCTGTTTTCCACATTACGGCAAACAGTGTCCCCTTATTACACTTTACGGTAGACTGCGTCCCCATATTACACATTACGGCAGATTGCGTCCCCTTATTACACATTACGGCAGACAGCGTCCTCTTATTACACATTACGGTAGACAGCGTCCCGTTTTACACATTACGGCAGACAGCGTCCCCTTATTACACATTACGGCAGACAGCGTCCACTTTTTACACATTACGGCAGACAGCGTCCACTTTTTCACACATTACGGAAGACAGCGTCCCCTTATTACACATTACGGCAGACAGCGTGCCATTATTACACATTACGGTAGACGGCGTTCCCTGTTTTACACATTACGGCAGACGGCGTCCCCTTATTACACATTACGATAGATGGCGTTTCCTGTTTTACACATTATGGCAGACGGCGTCCCCTGTTTTACACATAACGGCAGACAGCGTGCCCTTATTACACATTACAGCAGACAGCGTCCCCATATTACACATTACGGCAGACTGCGTCCCCTTATTACACATTATGGCAGACAGTCCCTACACACACACACACACACACACACACACACACACACAGCCTGTCACCTCCAGTCACACCACACACACACACAGCATGTCACCTCCAGTCACACCACACACAAACACACAGCCTGTCACCTCCAGTCACACCACACACACAAACACATTCTCCCCCTCTCGCCAGCTTTACCTCCAGAAGAGCTGTAGCAGAGACGGACGCAGAGAGACCAAACAGCAAAGTCGGGGGTGTGGCCTAATTGCGGACCCGTGGTCACGCCCCCTTTCAGCACCGATAGGCAGGCCGCGAGGAGGAGGCGCTGGAGACGAGGAGGCGCAGGACGGACTGGACATATGTCAATCACTTCCAGCGTCCTGATCCGCCTCTGCAGGTACAGTGCTAGCCTTCTGCAGACAGCGCGGACCTGCAGTCCTGCGCCCTCAGTGCACATGCGCTGTGTGCCAGGCACCGCAGGCACACACCTTGTTACAGCACTGCCTACCAGACCTGCCCCCGCATACTCACACTGTCACCAGTAGCGGATCTTGCCACGGGCAAGCAGGACTTTTGCCCGGGGCGCCGCCTTCCGGAGGGCGCCGCACCATGGCAAGATCCGCTGCTGCTGTGCCCCCCGCTACCGCTGCCCGCTGTGAAGGGAAACTAGACTGCCTGCTGATAGCCCCTCCTTGCCCCTAGTACTCCCCCGGTTGCTATCTGCCCTTACCCTCTCCCTACGCCCAGTACTGTGTGCTCCCTATCCCCTTCCGTGCCACCCAGTACTGCCCAGCTGCTATCTACCCTTTCCCCCTATCTACACCCAGCACTGCTTGCCACTAGCCCACTTCTCACCCCCAGCACTGTCCCAACTGATGTCTACACTTACCCCCAGCAATGCTTGCCCTTAACCCCCTCTACCCCAACTTTTCCCTGCCTCTACCCCCAGATCTACCCCAGCTGCTGTTTGCCCTTAACCCTGTTTACTCCAAATGCTACCTGCCCAACTGCTGCCTGCCCTCATCCCCCATAATATGTGATGGGACCCAGAAACAGTGGAATAGGACCCCAATTTTTTTAAAGAGAGGGGTCCCTGGGACCCACAATTTTTTTCACTCAACGCGATCACTGAAACGGGATATAGCCGCAAATATTCTGTGATAAATGGGTCCCTTAAGGAGAAACTTAAAAACAGCTGTTCACTGTAGTGGCTTCTATACATGAAAGGGTTAAGATGCACTTTGCATTGCACTGCCAAGGTTTGCCAAAGTCTTGGAGTCTCATGGTTTGTTTTACACGCAGTTCAGTTTCCTACCACCAGATGCTAGATTTTCCATTTACACTGCTTGCAACTCTAAGAAGAAGAAAAAATAGACTGCAAATGCAAAAAACGGTACCATTGCTGTAGCCAGAGCTGGATCCCACTAATGCAGGAATGCCCTAAAAAAACCAACCACACTATGCAAGTCTGGACTGGTCCAAGTATAACAGGGTGACTGGTAACACGTCATAACCAGTTCCAGTGTGCGGCACGTTGGGTGTATTTCCTTAGGGTAGCTAAGCCCAGCAAAAAGTGTCCAGGCCAACTCACCACCTGCTGAGTTGAGGGTGCTAAGGTAAAAAGTAAAAGTGGTCAGTATATAAAGTATTTTGATAACTACTGTACAAGCCATGGCAGCCATTGACTGCTTGCTATCATTTTTGCTATATGTTTATCTAAATAACATGTCATGCATACTGTATGTAATTGAAGCTCTTTTTTTTTCACCACTCCCAGCAGTGTTCTTTTAATTTTAGTATCTGTTATTGTTATATAATTTTTTCATATTTTATTTAACCGACTGCTTGTAGAACGACATTTGAATTAAAATTAATACAACGCAAACCCTTATTTACCATATTACTAAACAGCTAAATCCATTGGGAATCTTATTCCTGAAGTAATCCATAGAGAATCTTCAAAAACAAAGTAATCAAAAAGAAAACAAAATAAAAAGCCATAAGAGACGAAAGCAACTGCTCCTTACGGAGCAGCGCCAATAATGACATAGAACTGAATAGAAACAAACAAGCCTTGTTTCATCAACCTAAGTGAAATGTGATGCATCTTTTCATCGGACACATCAATAAGGCAGCAGCTACAGTACAACGCAGTGCATAACAGTATTACTTTTTATCTGAGAGCAGAGTTTTGTTTCTGTATGAGTATTATACATTTTCTATACCTATTTTATCTAACAACTATATGATGAAGAACAGAAGGGTGCTTGTAAGTGTAGTTTTATGTTCTGCATATGACGCATCCATATAAAACAGTGTAGTACAATAATTATAATTTTATTTATATGGCGCTTTTCTCCCATAGGACTCACAGTCGCTTTACATACATCAGAAACAAGATACAGTACATTGTGCAATCATTCAGTCATTTGGTAATTACAGAAAATAGACACTCAGACAGAAATAATTAGAAACAGCAGAAACCGGGGGCGGGCCTTGCGGGCAAAGGAGACGGACGTGCCACTGCTGTGCTCTGGAGCTCATCTCCTTAAAACACCTGAGAGGAGAGAGCTGCGGAGAACCGAGGCACTCTGCCCGCACTCCTAACTGGCCAGTGCAGCACAGGGGACCGGGAGGTAGGACCGCGGGCTTGGGGAACACAGGAACCGGTTCCAGCGGGTTGCGGCCTACCGTCCCGTGTGAAGCCCTGCTCTGAGAATCCTGCTATACACGCCGACGTGCGTGCTACCTACCGCAGCGGCCTCGCGGGATCTTGTGAGGGCTCAGCTAGACGGCGGTGACTGGAGGGCTCTCGGCTGAGGGCCTGGACGGCGCTGCATCGCATCTCACAGAGGCACATCTAACTACATATCCAGGGGTAAGGTCACCCCCCCTCCCTGTCCCTGGATGCACTTACGCTTACTGGTAACCACGTTGCATCAGGTTACCAGGAGGCCCCTTTACCTTTTCCCTTCTCCACACCAAGGAGGTATAGTGAGGAGGAGCATTTGTCAGGGGAATACTTAGGTGCCATTATAAAGTCATATAGCTGCTGGCTGTCACAACTGAGGGCTGGTGCTGACCAGGGGGAGCCTCAGTTGTAGGGGCTGAGGTATATGTGTACCTGGGAGGCAGTACAGGGTTCTTAGACAAGCAGGGAACCTTTAGAACAAATGCCCGAAAGCGTGACCAAGACAACGAAGGAAAATTCAAAGGTTTATTAAACACAGTTCAGAGGAATACGGATGACTTGGTACAGGTAACAGGAATCACAGTTCAGAGAAATACTTGGGATCGATGACGGAACACCGATGGAGACTTGGGATCGATGGCGGAGCACCGATGGAGACTTGGGATCGATGGCGGAGCACCGATGGAGACTTGGGATCGATGGCGGAGCACCGATGGAGACTTGGGATCGATGGCGGAGCACCGATGGAGACTTGGGATCGATGGCGGAGCACCGATGGAGACTTGGGATCGATGGCGGAGCACCGATGGTGACACTGGGGATCGATGGCGGAACACCGATGGTGACTTGGGATCGATGGCGGAACACCGATGGTTACTGGGGATCGATGGCGGAACACCGATGGTTACTGGCAGGGCAGAGCACCGCTGGAAGCTAGAAGCTGGAAGCCGGTCTCAGGTAACTGCCAGTCACAGGGAGCAATGTAGACACTGCAGAGTCAGGCTGTACAGCAGAGAAAGTCCATGGAAGAACTGCACACTGGAATCACTGTAGACAATTGAAGCACTGATCTCTTTCCACCCCAGGAACAAGATATTTATACCAGCTGGGAAACAGGGATTGGCTGGCTGATTAACCAGAGACCAGAGTGCAGCTGCTGGGTAATCAGGCTGAGAGCAGAGTGCAGCTGATAGGCTGAAAGGTATCACGTGATTAGGAAAACATGGCTGCGCCCATGCTAGCTTTTGGAGGGAAAGATTGTTTGTAACTTGCATGTGAAACTTAACCCTGATGCTGCCAGAATCACAGAAAGGAGATTAGAGACAATGAGATGCAGCGTCCTGCACACAGACAGTGCAGATGGAATCCAGGCTTGGAACACTGGGACAGTCTCAGGAGACATTTGGAAGGTAAATACTGATAAGGAATTACCTGGATCGTGACAGCATCCCCTCCTTTAGGAGTGGCCCCAGGACACTTCTTATAAATTCTTTACCTGAACAAACGGAAGGATCTAGATTGAATCCTGATGAACTTGAACTGGCTGGAACCAGATGAGACTGTACTGGACCTATGGACGAGACCAGATTGAGTCCAGACAAACTTGAACCGGCTGAGACCGGCGGAGACTTTGGGCCGACGGATAGGACAGGATTGAGTTTGGAGACCGTTGAATCAGCTGGAACTGAAGTAGTCTTTGGACCTACGGATGGAACCGGATTGGGTCCAGAAAGGCTTGAACCGGCTGGGACCGGAGGAGTCTTTGGATTGACATTCGAATCAGGTGGAACTGAAGGAGTCTGAATCCGGTTAGAACCGGAATGAGTGGTATCTGAGTGTTCAGTTAGACCATCCTGGACATGGTCCATGCTGGATGCCAACAGGGTGGTGCTCTCTGAAGACGGCAAACAGGAGTTCATAACTGCATCTGTAGCACAAAAATTTCCATCTGGGAACTTGGCTCTGGATACTTCCCTTGGGGCTGAAACTTTGGTGACCCCTCCTGGGGTTGACGAATCAGACACCTCTCTCAGGGTTGTTTTCTCCAGCACTCCTCCTGGGGCTGACAGATCAGAAACTCCTTTTTGAGAAGACTCATATGCCCCTACTAGAGCTTGAACATTGGATACCCCTCCTGGGGTTGCAGAAACGAACGCCCCAACTTGGGCTGTAGACACAGACGTCCCTTCTTGGGCTGTAGACACAGACGCCCCTTCTTGGGCTGTAGACACAGACGCCCCTTCTTGGGCTGTAGACACAGATGCCCCTTCTTGGGCTGTAGACACAGACGCCCCTTCTTGGGCTGTAGACACAGACGCCCCTTCTTGGGCTGTAGACACAGACGCCCCTTCTAGGGCTGAGGAAAGTTCGGACACTAGGATCTGGTACAGTACCAGATATTTACCGACTGTTCGTGTCCCCTGATGTAGCCGGAGGATATCAGAGGAGGCAGAGGTCACACGACCTGGTTCATCAAACATGCGCCTGAAGGTTGCCACGAAATCTGCATATGAAGAGAGCAGGGCATCAGACTTCTCCCATAGAGGTGATACCCAATCGAGGGCGGAGCCACTGAGGAGGGAGATGATGTAAGCAACCTTGGTGCGGTCAGTTGGGAAACTGCCAGGCTGTAACTCGAAATATATCTCACACTGATTTAGGAAACCCCGACAGGCTTTTGGGGAACCATCAAACTTGGCAGGTGTCTGTAAATGGAGATAAGGAGCAGAAACGGGAATGGTGGGTGGGGATACCACCAAAGGTACTGCAGTCGGCACACTGGACGCCCCTGAACCACGGAGGGTTACTTGTATTCCATCCAGCCGAGAGGAGAGGTCCTGGAGACAGCGAATCACATGGCCCTGTGCAGTCTCCTGACGTTCAAGGCAGGCTGCAAGTTCTTGCATCGGCCTGGTCGCTTGGACCTGGTCTCCGGACGGATCCATTAGGTCAGTGCTTACTGTCACAACTGAGGGCTGGTGCTGACCAGGGGGAGCCTCAGTTGTAGGGGCTGCCAGAATCACAGAAAGGAGATTAGAGACAATGAGATGCAGCGTCCTGCACACAGACAGTGCAGATGGAATCCAGGCTTGGAACACTGGGACAGTCTCAGGAGACATTTGGAAGGTAAATACTGATAAGGAATTACCTGGATCGTGACACTGGCTGGCCAAGCTGTCTGATTAGTACTCTGGAATACAATATCATTGTTTGATTCAATACACTTAGTTTGTCTTCACGTGTTTTGTGTATACTGCCACAGTGGATATGGATAAATATGTGGCACGACCTCCGACAGGCCTTAAGGGTGGTCAAGCGGGCAAGGGCCGTGGCAAAGACACCTCGTCTGCCGCTTCCCCTTCTTCTCCTGGTGTGAGACTGAGAGAAATTGATGGGGACCAAACGTATGATGCTGCTCCTTTGGCCGTCACTGGCTCATTAACTTCACAAGAGCTCACCAATCTCCTGGCCTCACTTCTGGACCAGCTCACAAAACACGATCAGCGAATCTCTGAAGTGGAGCAACACATTTCAGATTTAGAGGATGAACTTTCGACAGCCAAGGTCACCTTGACTGACCAGGAGAAGATGGTGATATCCATGGCAGACAAATTGGAAGATTTAGAAAATATAAATCGTTGAAATAATATACGTATTGTCGGCCTACTGGAATCAGTCAAACATGCAGATCTGATGCCACTGGTCTCTGAATGGTTGCCGCTGGTTCCTCGTTGCTGGTGGAAAGAGTGCACCGTGTGGGCCCTGACAGGCAGGTGTCCAGGGATTGCCCTCGTCCGGTGATCTTGAGGATTCTGAATTATGCCGATAACGTTCATCTGTTGGCAGCTTATCATAAATGTGCGGATCTTCGCCATCAGGGTGCAAAGCTATTGCTATTTCAGGATTTTTCTTATATGGTGGCAATGAAATGAAGGCAATTTGCCCCTGCTTGTAAGAAATTATTCGAAATGGGATGTCGCTTCTAAGTACTGTATCCTGCAAAACTTTGTGTATTTCATAATGGCAAACCCAACTTTCTCGATTCTGTGCAGGCAGCCAAAAACTTTGTGGACTCGCTCTCATCGCCACACAGATCGGATGAGGACTGAAGTGGTATCAGGTGCATTATTCTCTCTAAAACTTTTTCCATTCAAGTCTTCTATGTTACTAACAGTTATTTTGGATATAAAATAAGAATTTACTTACCGATAATTCTATTTCTCATAGTCCGTAGTGGATGCTGGGAACTCCGTAAGGACCATGGGGAATAGCGGCTCCGCAGGAGACTGGGCACAAAAGTAAAAGCTTTAGGACTACCTGGTGTGCACTGGCTCCTCCCCCTATGACCCTCCTCCAAGCCTCAGTTAGGATACTGTGCCCGGACGAGCGTACACAATAAGGAAGGATTTTGAATCCCGGGTAAGACTCATACCAGCCACACCAATCACACCGTACAACCTGTGATCTGAACCCAGTTAACAGCATGATAACAGAGGAGCCTCTGAAAAGATGGCTCACAACAATAATAACCCGATTTTTGTAACAATAACTATGTACAAGTATTGCAGACAATCCGCACTTGGGATGGGCGCCCAGCATCCACTACGGACTACGAGAAATAGAATTATCGGTAAGTAAATTCTTATTTTCTCTGACGTCCTAGTGGATGCTGGGAACTCCGTAAGGACCATGGGGATTATACCAAAGCTCCCAAACGGGCGGGAGAGTGCGGATGACTCTGCAGCACCGAATGAGAGAACTCCAGGTCCTCCTCAGCCAGGGTATCAAATTTGTAGAATTTAGCAAACGTGTTTGCCCCTGACCAAGTAGCTGCTCGGCAAAGTTGTAAAGCCGAGACCCCTCGGGCAGCCGCCCAAGATGAGCCCACTTTCCTTGTGGAATGGGCTTTTACAGATTTTGGCTGTGGCAGGCCTGCCACAGAATGTGCAAGCTGAATTGTACTACAAATCCAACGAGCAATAGTCTGCTTAGAAGCAGGAGCACCCAGCTTGTTGGGTGCATACAGGATAAACAGCGAGTCAGATTTTCTGACTCCAGCCGTCCTGGAAACATATATTTTCAGGGCCCTGACTACGTCCAGCAACTTGGCGTCCTCCAAGTCCCTAGTAGCCGCAGGTACCACAATAGGCTGGTTCAAGTGAAACGCTGAAACCACCTTAGGGAGAAATTGAGGACGAGTCCTCAATTCTGCCCTGTCCGTATGAAAAATTAGGTAAGGGCTTTTATAGGATAAAGCCGCCAATTCTGAGACACGCCTGGCTGAAGCCAGGGCTAACAGCATTACCACTTTCCATGTGAGATATTTTAAGTCCACAGTGGTGAGTGGTTCAAACCAATGTGATTTTAGGAACCCCAAAACTACATTGAGATCCCAAGGTGCCACTGGAGGCACAAAAGGAGGCTGTATATGCAGTACCCCCTTAACAAACGTCTGAACTTCAGGAACTGAAGCCAGTTCTTTCTGGAAGAAAATTGACAGGGCCGAAATTTGAACCTTAATGGACCCTAATTTTAGGCCCATAGACAGTCCTGTTTGCAGGAAATGCAGGAAACGACCCAGTTGAAATTCCTCTGTAGGGGCCTTCCTGGCCTCACACCACGCAACATATTTACGCCAAATACGGTGATAATGTTGCACGGTTACATCCTTCCTGGCTTTGATCAGGGTAGGGATGACTTCATCTGGAATGCCTTTTTTCTTCAGGATCCGGCGTTCAACCGCCATGCCGTCAAACGCAGCCGCGGTAAGTCTTGGAACAGACAGGGTCCCTGCTGGAGCAGGTCCTTTCTTAGAGGTAGAGGCCACGGGTCCTCCGTGAGCATCTCTTGAAGTTCCGGGTACCAAGTCCTTCTTGGCCAATCCGGAGCCACGAGTATAGTCCTTACTCCTCTCCTTCTTATGATTCTCAGTACCTTGGGTATGAGAGGCAGAGGAGGGAACACATACACTGACTGGTACACCCACGGTGTTACCAGAGCGTCCACAGCTATTGCCTGAGGGTCCCTTGACCTGGCGCAATATCTGTCTAGTTTTTTGTTGAGGCGGGACGCCATCATGTCCACCTTTGGTATTTCCCAACGGTTCACAATCATGTGGAAGACTTCTGGGTGAAGTCCCCACTCCCCCGGGTGGAGGTCGTGTCTGCTGAGGAAGTCTGCTTCCCAGTTGTCCACTCCCGGAATGAACACTGCTGACAGTGCTATCACATGATTTTCCGCCCAGCGAAGAATCCTTGCAACTTCTGCCATTGCCCTCCTGCTTCTTGTGCCGCCCTGTCTGTTTACGTGGGCGACTGCCGTGATGTTGTCCGATTGGATCAACACCGGCTGACCCTGAAGCAGAGGCCTTGCTTGACTTAGGGCATTGTAAATGGCCCTTAGTTCCAGGATATTTATGTGAAATGACGTTTCCATGCTTGACCACAAGCCCTGGAAATTTCTTCCCTGTGTGACTGCTCCCCAGCCTCTCAGGCTGGCATCCGTGGTCACCAGGACCCAGTCCTGAATGCCGAATCTGCGGCCCTCTAGAAGATGAGCACTCTGCAACCACCACAGGAGAGACACCCTTGTCCTTGAAGACAGGGTTATCCGCTGATGCATCTGAAGATGCGATCCAGACCATTTGTCCAGCAGATCCCACTGAAAAGTTCTTGCGTGGAATCTGCTGAATGGAATCGCTTCGTAAGAAGCCACCATTTTTCCCAGGACCCTTGTGCATTGATGCACTGACACATGGCCTGGTTTTAGGAGGTTCCTGACTAGCTCGGATAACTCCCTGGCTTTCTCCTCCGGGAGAAACACCTTTTTCTGGACTGTGTCCAGAATCATCCCTAGGAACAGCAGACGTGTCGTCGGAATCAGCTGCGATTTTGGAATATTTAGAATCCACCCGTGCTGTCGTAGTACTACTTGAGATAGTGCTACTCCGACCTCTAACTGTTCCCTGGACCTTGCCCTTATCAGGAGATCGTCCAAGTAAAGGATAATTAAGACGCCTTTTCTTCGATGAAGAATCATCATTTCGGCCATTACCTTGGTAAAGACCCGGGGTGCCGTGGACAATCCAAACGGCAGCGTCTGAAACTGATAGTGACAGTTCTGTACCACAAACCTGAGGTACCCTTGGTGAGAAGGGCAAATTGGGACATGGAGGTAAGCATCCTTGATGTCCAGAGACACCATATAGTCCCCTTCTTCCAGGTTCGCTATCACTGCTCTGAGTGACTCCATCTTGAATTTGAACCTTTGTATGTAAGTGTTCAAGGATTTCAGATTTAAAATAGGTCTCACCGAGCCGTCCGGCTTCGGTACCACAAACAGCGTGGAATAATACCCCTTTCCCTGTTGTAGGAGGGGTACCTTGATTATCACCTGCTGGGAATACAGCTTGTGAATGGCTTCCAATACCGCCTCCCTGTCGGAGGGAGACGTTGGTAAAGCAGACTTCAGGAACCGGCGAGGGGGAGACGTCTCAAATTCCAATTTGTACCCCTGAGATACTACCTGCAGGATCCAGGGGTCCACTTGCGAGTGAGCCCACTGCGCGCTGAAATTCTTGAGACGACCCCCCACCGTACCTGAGTCCGCTTGTAAGGCCCCAGCGTCATGCTGAGGACTTGGCAGAAGCGGGGGAGGGCTTCTGTTCCTGGGAAGAGGCTGCCTGCTGCAGTCTTTTTCCCCTTCCTCTGCCCCGGGGCAGATATGAGTGGCCTTTTGCCCGCTTGCCCTTATCGGGACGAAAGGACTGAGCCTGAAAAGACGGTGTCTTTTTCTGCTGAGAGGTGACCTGGGGTAAAAAGGTGGATTTCCCAGCCGTTGCCGTGGCCACCAGGTCCGATAGACCGACCCCAAATAACTCCTCCCCTTTATACGGCAATACTTCCATATGCCGTTTGGAATCCGCATCACCTGACCACTGTCGCGTCCATAACCCTCTTCTGGCAGAAATGGACAGCGCACTTACTCTTGATGCCAGAGTGCAAATATCCCTCTGTGCATCTCGCATATATAGAAATGCATCCTTTAAATGCTCTATAGTCAATAATATACTGTCCCTGTCCAGGGTATCAATATTTTCAGTCAGGGAATCCGACCAAGCCACCCCAGCACTGCACATCCAGGCTGAGGCGATTGCTGGTCGCAGTATAACACCAGTATGTGTGTATATACTTTTTAGGATATTTTCCAGCTTCCTATCAGCTGGCTCCTTGAGGGCGGCCGTATCAGGAGACGGTAACGCCACTTGTTTTGATAAGCGTGTGAGCGCCTTATCTACCCTAGGGGGTGTTTCCCAACGCGCCCTAACCTCTGGCGGGAAAGGGTATAATGCCAATAATTTTTTAGAAATTAGCAGTTTTTTATCGGGGGAAACCCACGCTTCATCACACACCTCATTTAATTAATCTGATTCAGGAAAAACTACGGGTAGTTTTTTCACACCCCACATAATACCCTTTTTTGTGGTACTTGTAGTATCAGAAATGTTCAAAACCTTCTTCATTGCCGTGATCATGTAACGTGTGGCCCTACTGGAAAACACGTTTGTTTTCTCACCGTCGACACTGGAGTCAGTGTCCGTGTCTGGGTCTGTGTCGACCATCTGAGGTAACGGGCGCTTTAGAGCCCCTGACGGTGTTTGAGACGCCTGGACAGGTACTAACTGACTTGCCGGCTGTCTCATGTCGTCAACAGTCTTTTGTAAAGTGCTGACGCTATCACGTAATTCCTTCCATAAGACCATCCAGTCAGGTGTCGACTCCCTAGGGGGTGACATCACTATTACAGGCAATTGCTCCGCCTCCATACCATTTTCCTCCTCATACATGTCGACACAACGTACCGACACACAGCACACACACAGGGAATGCTCTGATAGAGGACAGGACCCCACTAGCCCTTTGGGGAGACAGAGGGAGAGTTTGCCAGCACACACCAGAGCGCTATATATATACAGGGATAACCTTATATAAGTGTTTTTCCCTTATATAGCTGCTGTATTGATTAATCTGCCAAATTAGTGCCCCCCCTCTCTTGTTTTACCCTGTTTCTGTAGTGCAGGACTGCAGGGGAGAGTCAGGGAGACGTCCTTCCAGCGGAGCTGTGAGGGAAAATGGCGCTTGTGTGCTGAGGAGATAGGCTCCGCCCCCTTCTCGGCGGCCTTTCTCCCGCTTTTTTAAGGAAAAACTGGCAGGGGTTAAATGCATCCATATAGCCCAGGAGCTATATGTGATGTATTTTTCGCCATCTAAGGTGTTTTTATTGCGTCTCAGGGCGCCCCCCCCCCAGCGCCCTGCACCCTCAGTGACCGGAGTGTGAAGTGTGCTGAGAGCAATGGCGCACAGCTGCGGTGCTGTGCGCTACCTTATTGAAGACAGGACGTCTTCTGCCGCCGATTTCCCGGACCTCTTCTGTCTTCTGGCTCTGTAAGGGGGCCGGCGGCGCGGCTCTGGGACCCATCCATGGCTGGGCCTGTGATCGTCCCTCTGGAGCTAATGTCCAGTAGCCTAAGAAGCCCAATCCACTCTGCACGCAGGTGAGTTCGCTTCTTCTCCCCTTAGTCCCTCGGTGCAGTGAACCTGTTGCCAGCAGGACTCACTGAAAATAAAAAACCTATACTTAAACTTTTTCACTAAGCAGCTCAGGAGAGCCACCTAGTGTGCACCCTTCTCGTTCGGGCACAAAAATCTAACTGAGGCTTGGAGGAGGGTCATAGGGGGAGGAGCCAGTGCACACCAGGTAGTCCTAAAGCTTTTACTTTTGTGCCCAGTCTCCTGCGGAGCCGCTATTCCCCATGGTCCTTACGGAGTTCCCAGCATCCACTAGGACGTCAGAGAAATATCTGTTTATTATGTGTCGGCGAATTGCTGATCAAAGTTTTAATGGGTTGTATCCTTTCTTGTTCATTCTTATTCAGACATTTCTGCTTAAGTGGTTGAAGTATCTTTCCTTATGTAATTATTACTGGTGTACTACTGAATGTATGTTCCTATTCTATATTTTCTATGTGTTCCCCTTGACCCTCCTCCTCTGGCCCTTCTATATGTTTTTCCGATTTAGGCATTCCACTTGATTGCCGTTTTGGGTTCAGAAAACGTTTATGATGTTTCATTGCTCGATTATTTGGTTTCTTGTTCTAATCTTCTGGTGTACATATGCGAAAGACCATAACGTGATTAGGGGATCCTGGATTGGTGAATTTAAACCAGCTCATTCACAGCCAAGCGAAAGGGGTTTTTAATTTTGTTTAGAAAACATTTACCATATATCATCAGAGACACATGGTCTGATCCAGACGGCCATTTTTTCTTTATTAAAATTTCTCTTCTAGGTTCCCTGTACACATTGGCGGCGATATATGACCCGACAGGCTCGACTAAGCCATTTTTCACCAATTTATATTCAAAATTACAATCTTGAGCGCAAGGGGAAATATTGATAGGAGGCGATTTTAATTGTGTTATATCTAGGGGCTTGGATAGATCCTCTGGTCTGGGTGTGGGTGGGAATGACTCCTCTTTGACCCTACTGATGGACTCATTGAGGCTGTGTGATCCATGGAGATGACAACACCTGATTTCACGCGAGTATACATTCTTTTCTCACCCCCACCATACGTCTTCGCGGATCGATTTTTGGTTACTTTCGGATACATTATATAATAGAGTAGATGTTATGGGTATAGATCTTAATGCACTTTCTGACCATGCCCTGGTTTGGGTTACCCTTTCTATTAAAGACCCCTTGTCCACCTCTTACAATTGGAGGTTTCCTGCCTATCTCACTCAGTCTACTGATTTCTGTAATCACTTGGTAACAGCATTTTGTAATTATGAGAGAGATAATGAAGGTCATCTTGGTGACATCCATCTGTTTTGGGCTGCGGCAAAACCGGTGATTCGAGGCCAAATTATAGAATATGTGACCAGGAAACGTAAATGGCTTTCCACGGTGATAGAGGAACATAGTAAATCATTAATGGTCGCATACGATGCTATGCTATTGTCGGATTCCACTGAATCTCGACAAGAGTATTTAGATGCTAAGCACTCATATGATGCTCTATGTACCGAACGGTCCCAATTCACACATGATATTCAGCGTAGTAAGTATTATCGTGGCTGCAGTAAATCTGGGAAATTGCTTGCTAATCTAGTTCGTTCCCACACCACCCCCTCACGTATACTTCAAATTGACCCCCTGGCTGGTCCCCCAGTCACAGACTCGTTAGGTATTTCGAACCAATTTCGGACTTATTACCAACAATTGTATGACTCTCCATCTCACTGTACGACAGAAGGTACACAATTTTTTTCTAGAGCGAACCTGCCTGTTCTTACTGAGGCAGAAAGAGACCTGCTGACTGCACCAGTAATGGACGCAGAATTGTCCTTTTTGATTAAATCCTTAGCAAAAGGTAAATCCCTAGGCCCAGATGGTTTTGGGGCAGAATACTATCAACTACTACAGGAACATCTTTTGCCACACCTACTCACATTATTTAATTCATTACTTACTGGAGAACAACCCCATTCAAATTTCACCAAGGCTAGGATCATAGTTTTCCCGAAACCTGGAAAAGACCCCACGCAGGTCCAATCTTATAGGCCTATTTCCTTATTAAATCAGGACCTGAAATTATTCACCAAATTATTGGCGCAGCGAATGCAAAACTTTCTCCCTCGGATACTACATTCAGTCCAGAACGGTTTAGTTAAGGGCAGAACTTCGATACATAATGTTCGTATGTTAGTGGCTGCTATGTATCGTTGTCACCAATTGGGTAATTGGGGTGCCATAATTGTCAGTTGTGACGCCGATAAGGCATTTGATAGTTTCCTGGCCACATATATTGCGAATACTCCACACTCAACAGTTTGGCCTGAATTTTATAGGAATATTCAAAATGTTGTACTCACACCCGATAGCCCATTTTGACAATTAATGGATTGAGATTTTGGATTTTATCCCAGAACCGCGCTTGCAGGTTATGATGACAGCCCGTGTTCCCACAAAGAAGCCTTCACCAAGACTTTATCTATACACCATATGAAAACCAGAAAATGAGAACTCGTGGCGCTACCGTAACCATAAGAACTCAAGGCTTCCATAGGTGCGCCATGTGTAATATGTGCAGGGCGACAAAGGGAACCAGTAAGATGAAGGAGTTTTCAGTTAAAGGAAACAAATATACCATCAAGGAATTTATAACGTGTAATTCGAAAAATGTGATTTACGCTATAGAATGTAGTTGCGGTCTAGTATATATAGGAAAAACAACTAGATGTCTAAAAACTAGGATGTCTGAACACCTATATAACATTAAGAAGGGACTTGAGACGCATTGTCTATCTGCCCATTTTAAATCCGTTCATGGCTGTAACACTAATGGGATAAAGTCCTTTTGGGGAATTCAGCTAGTGGGTCCCACTTGGCGCAGTAAAGATATTGAGATCAGGCTGGCTAAGTCAGAGATGCGCTGGATTTATAAATTGGGGACTCTATCACCTAACGGATTGAACGGTGATTTTGAATTAAAATAGTTTCTACAGTAAAAAAATATATATTCCATTAATCTTTGTTTGAGAATATTTTACTGCATGTATATATAAGTATCTTATATATTCTATTTATATTTTTGTTTTATATGAACCTTTGGATTTATTAATGTTCATATGAGCATCTGAATTGACCATGCAAAGTGACTACATTTCTGAATCTGTAAGAAAGGATGGAAAACTTTTTTGGAGTGAATGGAACGCAAACAGGAAGCCATTGAAGATCCGTGGAATACAATGAAATTACTCCGATAATGCGTTTTCTGTTTAGAAATGGACTTGTTATGATGTACAGGATTGCTTAACAACTGAAGTAACTATTGTTAGTAATGTAATAACTGCATCTGATTATGTGAAACGCATTCGGGGTGAAGCGTAGGACCGGTGGAGCGCAAATGCGTCACTTCCGGTCACGCGCTTCCGCGTATTGCTAGTAATGTATGACCAGTGTAATACAAAAATGTAATAACTGCAGCTGAGTATGTGAAACGCATTCGGGGGGAAGCGTAGGACCGGTGGAGCGCAAAAGCGTCACTTCCGGTCACGCGCTTCCGGTCCTGAATGGGGTCGGGGGGAAGCGTAGGACCGGTGGAACGCAAAAGCGTTACTTCCGGTCACACGCGTTCCGTCCCGATTACATGACGACTATTTTTGAGCGCTTGGGAGACCTTAATTTGAGTATGTGGGATCGTCTGTACTATGGTGTCTTAGAGAGAAGGTGGTGGTGGAGAGCTAACCAAGGAATAGGATGAAGTTATTTACTGGTGGAACGCAAAAGCGTCACTTCCGGTGACGAACTTCCTGTTTGGAAGAGTAATCCCTTTTTTAAATATACAGGTGTTTTAAATTAAATTAGGGTGTTTGTCATCAACCCAATCAAGAGAGTATAAAAGGGTGTTGATTCATTTTATGGCATTATGCTTCTGAGGAAGGTCTAAGGACCGAAAATGCGTTTAAGCTATTCATCATTTGGTATTCCTGTGCTTTTACTGTTTGGTCATCGATTCCATATCTATTGTTTCTGGCTGCTGGGATTTCTGGATGCAGAGGGACTTTGGATCGGTGCTGTGACGGGATATCAATTGATCTACCATATGATTGGTGATATATGCCTTTTCATTTTTAAAAATTGTGAGTGTATCAATTTTATTAAATTTTTCATTTTTATAAGACTATATTGCACCATATTGGTCTTTTCTAAGCCCTTAGTACTCCGTTGGGGATTTCTGGATATACCTTGTATAAGGACGATACATACAGATCAACTCTCCTGTTGCTGACTTCCGGATATACCTCTTATGAGGATGATATGCATTGATAAAAGTTTCTCTATGTGAGTGGAACCATTAAAAACACACATTGGATAATTGTCATTACACATTACACTATTGTGTTTATTTCTTTTATTGTTCTAGAATCATCATTCTTAATCAATTATCATTCATGTAAGTGAACCTTACTTGGTTCTTTTGCAAAATCTTTAACCACCTCATCAAATGTGTTTATGGTTACGGTAGCGCCACGAGTTCTCATTTTCTGGTTTTCAATTAATGGATTGAACTCGATACCTTTCACATTGTCCAGGGGAACTCGTCAGGGCTGCCCGCTTTCACCACTCCTATTTAACTTGGCATAAGATCCGCTAGTTCGAGTATTTTTTCAACGATACGACGTGGAAAGGTGTTTAGCTACGTGATACAGAGACAGTGTCGGACTGGGGTATGTAGGGTCCACCGGGGGAATGCAGTGGTAGGGGCCTGTGTTAGGGGTGTGGCTAGTCTGCAGAGGGGGTGTGGCCGGCCACCTCATTGGTTTGACTAACCATTAGAGAGTGTAACGTCTGGGCCCCTTCATAAATATATACAGTACATTCAGCTCCTGCAGGCATGATAATGTACCAGATTAATAACAGCAATGCACCGTAGAAAATACACCATAGTCCAGTATAAGGTAACATATGTATAATTCAAGTGCACAGTCTGGAACCTGATCCTTAGAGCAGGAGGTGGAAACCCAGGCAGTGGGGCCCACCGGTGGTTTCCCCTGTAACCCTGTGGGCCAGTCCAAGCCTGTACAGAGATAAAAGCATCAGCTTTTGCAGACGACTTACTTTTGTATCTCAGCAACCCGAAACAGGCGCTTCCTAGTCTACAAGGCATTCTGGCAGATTTCCAGCTAGTGTCAGGTTTTCTTATAATTTTTAATAAAACGGAAGCCTTAGCGCTACATACTGATGCTAAGTCGGGTTGGGGCTCCTTGTTTCCTTTTCGCTTGGCCCAGGACCATTTAATATATTTAGGTCTGCGGTTCCCTAGTGATTTAACTAGTATATACTCAATCAATTATTCACATTTTATAGCCCAAATGTTTAATGATTTTGAAAAATGGAGGCACCTACCATTGTCTTATATTGGAAGATGCCATTTATTTAAAATTATATCTTTGACTTCCGGTGGGTGGCGCATCCAAGATGGCCACGTTTTAACAGAGCTCCGCTCAACCCCGCTCCATCTATCGCCATCCACGTAATTCTACACTAGCTGGCATAGTTCTACATGAAGGACTCGCTCCCTGATCGCAGCTGGAGTCCAGCGATACCTTACTTGGAGAGGTGAAGTGACGGGAAGCCTTATTCCCCGGAGTCAGGCCCATGATCGGGCCGCCGCATGGTGACGACGTATCCTGTGTCTGCTGCCCTTCCACCTAGCTGCCTTACCTTTGGCCGTCCTGGAGCGACGCGGATATGTCTCTTCTGACCCAGCCGGCCGTGGCTGCCTGTCCGTTGTGGTTGGTGGTGAAGCTGCCCCGCTTGGATCGCCTGGCTTGTGGCGGGACCGTCGGCTGCTGTGAGACGGAGCTCCCCCGGCGTCTCGGCCTGGCCGGAGTCCCTCCCACCGCTGCGATGTGGGGACATCTTCGCTGAGACGACGACACTGCTTTTGTATTCCCACGATCTGCAGGTACTGTGCTGAGGAGGGGATTGCTTTGGGAGGGGTGCTGTCCGCTCGCCGACGAGCTGCCCGTGACCCGTTCATGTACCGTGGCTGCATCCAGACCGGCGGGTGTTGTGTGCCTGGCTGCCTTGTGCCCTCGTTTGAGCAGACGGATTATAGTTGCGAACCTTCAGGCTGCCTTCTGTATCTCCCTTTGGCTGTCAGCTCTATACACCTGACGACTGGCTGTGTGGTGATCATTGGGGGAATTAACTGGGGGAAACGCTGTGGCTGAATGGAATTGAAGATCCCATGTAATGCTGACATACCCTCTGTGTTCCTGGAGTGGGCACTAAAGGATGGCTCCTGCCCACATTGTTACTGACTTCAGATGAGCCTGCTAGTCATCCCCTGAATATAAGCCACCTAGAGTGATCTATTGTGATCCTTTCACAATTGACTGTTCAGTGCATATCCAGGTTGCTTTCAACAAACATAGCTGGGACATTAACTGTGCATATTACCTTTTCTACTACGCTTCTATACTACTTTCTACTCTCTCCTTTATATATTCATTTCCTTGCACATTTTCTTCCCTATGAGTTCTCATCCCATCTCCACTCTACCCCACACTCTTGAACAGCCTATATCTCCCTTCCTTATCCTTCCTACAACCTACCGACAACACTGAATCAATTATATTCACTGATTTGGTGTGTACATTTCAGGATATAGGGTCTGCTGTGCACACACATTGGCTACAGACGCCATCTGGTGGCCACTTTGTTGAATTGCCTTAACCCCTTCACACAATCTCGTATTTCTATTGGTTGTATCTGGTAATCTGATTTGTTACTGAGTGTGACCTTTCTTTTTTTTTTTTTTTCTCCTCCCCCCCCCCATTATTGATTCTACCAATATTAACAGTTCCTTTGCCCTCGCTGTTATACTACAAACACCTGCATAAGGTCTGCTGTGCACACATATTGGCTATAGAAGCCATCTGGTGGTCACTTTGTTGAATTGCCTTCATCTCATCACATAATCTCACACTTCTATTGGTGGTATCTGGTAACCTGATTTGTTACCTTTCCCCTTTTTTTTTCTCCTCTCCCCCCCCCCCCACCTTCCCATTATTGATTTTACCAATATTAACAGGTTGTTTGCCCTCGCTGTTATACTGCAAACACCTACCTTCTAGGAAATTATATTTGTATGATCTACTTGAGAACTTGTGTTTTCCATTAGAAGATTTTAGATATTCTTCATTCAGGATAGCTTTATCTAACAATCATAATGTGACCTTTTTATTTTATTTTTTTGACTATATCCTTTAGGGGGATTGTACCCTATTTTTGAAAATGTATTTGATCCTCTAATAATACCCTGCTGGTGAGCTCCACTCGAATGTAATAGACTTACATTGTCCGATTTAACTAATTAATGGAGAAATTTTTGACCTCTCATTCTCAAACTAGATTCACGCTCAGAAACACCCCAAATACAATGGGTAAAACAAAATCTAACAAACAGGGCGGATCGTCTTCCCAAGACTCACAACACTCAGACTCGACGGCTGAGGTCCCTGATCCAGTCTTGCAACTGGATTCCCTAGCCCCCATCTCCCAAACTGCTCGGGAAATTTTGTCTGTACTTATGCCACACATTGATAAAAAAATGGACGAATTTAAAGACTCGTTCCAATCCACTTTACGTGAAGTAGCTTCTCAAGAATATCAGAATTGGAACAGAGGGTGAGTGACGTTGAGGACTCGGCCCTGGCCGTACAATCCTCAGCTGATTCTTCCATTACTATGATCAGGGAACTCCAGGAAAAATTAGATGATCTTGAAAATAGGAATCGCAGAAATAATCTGCGATTTATTGGCATCCCCGAACAAATAAAACCATCAGCCCTGGGAGATTTTTTGTCGTCCAAGTTGACTCGAGCATTACACATGTCTGACGCAATAGAATTCCCTCAGATTGAACGGGCACATAGAATAGGGATAGAGAGGGAGGACGCCACCACCCATCCAAGACCAGTGGTAGCCAGGTATTTCGATTATAGAACCAAAGAACTGATCTTGAGATCATATAAAAGACAAGGCCAACTGGTCATTGATGAAAACCGTATACTAATATTTCAAGATTTCTCACTGGCAGTGACCCAAAAGCGAAAAGCTTTTTCCCCAGTTTGTAAATTTTTAGTGGAATCACAAAAACGATTTGCGCTCCTTTACCCTGCCAAATTAAGAGTCACGGATAACGGACGTACCATGACATTCGATGACCCTGATGATGCTCATAAACATTTTCTATCTTCTCCCATATCATTGAGCTCACCAGCACCCTATTCCACGAAATCGCCCAATAGATGAGGTGACTTGATATGTTCCCAATACATGTTTTTAGTGTAATCTTCCCTAACATTTAAGAACTGTGTTTTACGGTTTATCTTCCCCTTGGTGATCTATGGTTATGCTTATGATGGATGTTCACTATTAAACATGGGAGTGTCACGATCCGGGTATCTGGACGCCATTACCTGCCGTTTAGGTGTCTTCTGAGACTGGCCCAGCGTTCCAAATCCGGATCTCATCTGTGTCAACACTCTGCACATCCCTCCTGTCATTCTGAGACACTACCACAGCGGCGCCATGTTTGAATCCAACATGGCGTCTCCCGTCCTCCGCCGCCGTTACTGTGTTATTGCTGCAGGTTCTCAGAATCATGTATCATGCCTGCCGCGGCCTCTGCTGCCCTCCAAGTGTCTCAGCATATAATTGTCATCTGGCGTCTCCTGTCCTCCGCGGCCGGCGCCGCCATTATCATTATGTTAGCACATTTCATTTCAAACCAGTTTTCCCTCCAGGTTCCAGCATGGGCGCAGCCATGTTGGATTTGATCACATGCTCCAATTCCTCCAATCCACCGTTGCTGGAATCTGCATAATTGCCCAGCCAATGCCTGCATAGCAGCAGGTATAAGTATCCTGTGTCTGGGCCAGATAGAGGTCAGTGCTTTGAATGTCATACCTTGTTCCAGTCTCTCTCTCCTGTGGCTTGTTTCTCCAGGTTCCAGCTCCTGTCTCCAGCATCCACAAAGAGACCCGCACCTGCTTTCCATCCTGCGGTGCAGCCTGACTTTGCAATCCTCTGTGACTGATCCAGCTTTCAGCTATTACCTCGTTTGCTTCCAGCTTCCAAGCTTGCAGCTATTAACCCATCTGTTTCCAGCAACCTGCTTCCAACAGAATTCAGCCTCCTTAAAGAGCCGGTGTTCTCCCAGCGGATTTCTACTTACCAGCAGTATCCACTACCACCGGTAACCACTCTTCATTTCATCCGTTTCCACGCACCCTAGCATCTTTCAGTTTTAACTCCGTGTCTCCACCATCTGGCTGGTTCCGTCCAGTGACTCCTACAGTGCATTCCAGTTACCAGCATCATCTCATACACCTACTGGCGTGTTCCTCGGTTGTCTCCACTACTACAGCCTGGCCTGGTAAGGTTATTCTACCCAAGGACTATAACATCCGTTCTGCAACCTACCAGTGCCCTGTTATACCTCTTTATGGTTTAGTGATCCAGGAACTGTATTATCTGCCACTGCTAATACTGACTGTGAACGCTGTTGTGATTATACGGAGTCTGTTTAATAAACTTTCATTTGACTTTTAACCTGCTTGTCATGGTCACACCTTCGGGTTTCCTTCCACACTTACATGTCCAGGGGTCTGATTAAACCATCTAAGTTTAACTTCATTCCAGCCCCTACAACTGAGGCTTCCTCCCGTCAGCCTAAACCCTCAGTTGTGACAGGGAGGAGGTATGGGAATAGCTCAGGCGAGTACACTGACACCTATGTGATTGATATTTGATACGGGAATTTCTTGGGAGAAATTGCTATGTACATTCTTTGTTTTTTAATGTTGACTATTTGACAACTTTTCCTTGCTGCAATATCACTACACCTCATCTTGCACCATGTTCCCCCCTAAAGTGATTATTCTTTTTTATTTTTCTTGTTGTAACACAGTTCATGTTTCCACAACTATGTTTATTTTATTTGTTCATTCTACGTATTACGAAAATATCTCAGGTTGACCTCGGTAATCCCACCGAGGCCCACCAAGAATGTTTATGGTTTGAGAAAAATTGGAAAACAATATTGAAGCATACTTTTATTAATTTTTTCTTTATATATTGTACATTCAGAGTAATGATGACACGCAAATTGCTCCTTTTTTAAAATATTACCATGCATATGGTGTGGGGTTTGGAGATCGTGGTGTCGTCCGGGGGGTTGCCCTCCACTTGCTGGGATGGGGGGTCCCCTTCTTGGGATGTGAAACCTAAAATTAGTCTTTGGACCAAAATTGGGATTGGATAATGCCCCATAGTACACAGTCTTTACCATACTCGTTTCCCTGTGCATCACTTAGTTGCGTTTCATGGAATACTGGAGGACTTAATTCTCCTATCAAACGTAAAAAAGTGCTAACACATTTACACCGACTTGACCCAGACATTAGTTTTTTACAGGAGACACACTGGAGGATTGGAGATGGCTCATCTCTTAGAGCTAACTGGATTAGTGATTGCTTCTCGGCCTCTTATACCAAAAAGACCAGAGGTGTTGCCGTTCTATTTGCACGTCGCCTTTCATACACTATCTTAGACACAGTTTTAGATCCGAATGGGAGATTCATTTTAATTGATGTCAAGATTGGCGATACTCCATATACAATTTTGAATATATATGCTCCAAACATCAGGGTTTCAGAATTTTTAAATCACATTGCTCTCTTATTGCAGCAACGTGAAACTTTTCCCCTCATTATTGGAGGAGACTTTAACACAGTTAAGGACCTGATGTTAGACAAGTCCCCTATACCCCCTTCTTTACACTCCCCTTCTTGGACAGCTCTTAATACATTCATGTTGAAACTACAACTAACTGATGTTTGGAGACTATTCCACCCCTCGGATAAAACTTTCACTTTTCATTCAGGCGTTCATCATTCAGTCTCTCGAATAGATTATTTTCTGGTCGCTAATAGCTTGATCACGGAAGTATCTTCTGCCAACATAGCGGAAATAGTAATTTCCGATCATGCACCTATTGAGTTCTCATTTAAACTACCGATTATGGGTCCCTTACATCGTTCATGGAAATTTCCAACATACCTCTTTCACTCTGAACATTTCCGTGATTATTTAAAAAACCACTGGCTGGATTATGTAGATAATAACATTGGCCACTGGGATACCCCTATTTTATTTTGGGAAGCATCCAAATCGGTAACGAGAGGTCATATCATCTCGTACGTTTCCCAACGTAATAAATCGCAGAAAAAACAATATGACACCCTATATGCGGCCTTGCAAAACTCCTTTTCTTTATATGTTGATAATCCTTCAGAGGAAAAATTCTCTACATATACTCAAGCCAAAGCTTACTAGACAATTTTTTGTTGGCCCAAGCACAATTACGCATAGACTTTACAAAAAACAGATACTACCGATGGGGAACGCAACCAGGACGCTTATTGGCTTCTTTAACCAAAACACATAAACGAAAAAATCATATAGTCTCGATAAAAAAGGTGCCACCTCCCTTCTAACGCGGACCTCTGATATTTCAACGGCCTTTCATGAATATTATAGTAAACTATACTCGGCGGACCCTTTGATCTTAGACTCCTTAGAAGAAATTATTCGAGAAGCTAAATTGCCAACTTTGACAAATGACCAAAGGGAACTTTTAGACTCTGACATAACTGAAGAGGAAATTAGCTTGGCGATATCCTCCCTACACACTTGCAAGGCACCAGGCCCAGATGGCCTATCTGGCGAATACTTTAAACTTTTAAAAATGGACATTACCCCTGCTCTATTAGAACTTTATCGAACTATACACAAATCTTGTCCAGTCTACCCTTCTTTTAATAATGCATTCACCACTCTAATCTCAAAGCCGGATAGAGATCTAACACTGCTTGGATCTTACTGCCCCATTACTCTGTTAAATGTGGATTTTAAAATTCTTTCGAAAATAATTTCTACTAGATTACAATCATTCTCCTCTACCATATTTACTTCACATCAACTAGGATTCACTCGTGGCAGACACTCGGTTAAAGGTATCCGCACGGCCATAGCCTCCATAGTAGCAGCTAATACTAATCCTACTATTCCTAATATGCTATTGAGCCTTGATGCTCAAAAGGCATTCGACACAGTATCGTGGCCCTTTCTATTTAAGATCCTTTCAACTAGGGACTTTGGCCCCCACTTTATTAATTTAATTACCTTTTTTTACAACTCTCCTACTACCTCCCTTCTGATTAATGGTACAAGATCTGACCCGATAGTTATGTCCAGAGGGACTCGCCAGGGATGCCCCCTTTCCCCGTTACTATTTAATCTATCACTGGATCCCTTGCTTAGGATAATAGATTCTTGGCCTGTGTTACAAGGTATACGTGTAGGAACCTCTGAAATAAAAATCACAGCTTTCGCTGATGATGTCCTCATCCATATATCAAATCCCAAACACTCCCTACGACCTCTTTTGGACTTGATAGGATAGGTTCTACCTCTGGTTTTCTTGTTAATTTTGAAAAATCACAAGCGTTTTATTTAAAACAAGGATTTCATCGTCCAAAATGGGCTGGAAAATTGTCCTTGAAATGGGCAAAAACGAGACTTCCGTACCTGGGTATTCTCCTTCCCAAGAACATATCTAATTGATATGACATTAATATTAAAAAAACAATTTTGCAGATTAAAGTGGGGATCGAGGGGTTGAGCCACCTCCAATTATCTTTCTTAGGTAGAGCTAACATACTTCGTATGATTTATTTTCCTAAAATATTATACCCATTACAGGTTCTTCCTATATTATTGTCCCGAAACGATCTGCTGCAGTTAACCTCCCTTTTTAGAAAATGTATTTGGAATAATAAACGGGCACGCATTGGATTAATTAAGCTATGTCAACCCAAATCTAATGGAGGAATTAACTTTCCTGACATACTAACATACAATTATGCTGCCCATATCCGTTACATTAAGGACTGGTTACATCACGAGCAAACATACACTGACACCTCCTTGGAACAACATTTCATACCTACACTATCGTTGGCAGCTTTTTTGCACACGAAAGACACAGAACTACCTCTGGATTTGACCAACAACCCTCTCCTTCTCATCACTAGAAAAGTTTGGCTGCTATTACGACATAAATACAAAATTCATAAAAACTTTTCCATACATCTACCCTTTTTACAGAATCCAAATTTCCAACATGGTAATGCTGCTCACCCATTCTATGAATGGAACCTAGAAGGACTTTGTAGAGTAGGCCAACTAATTAATTATAAAACTCATAAGCCACGACTAAATTCACATTTCTAGGTCCTCACAACCTCATATTTTTTTCAAGCTCAACATTATGCTAACCAGATCTCTAAACTAATCCCGGCGGGCGATTGGGGCAACCCTCTGGATGACATGTTGTTAAAGTCGCCTCTATCTAAAGGGGCTATTTCCTCTTATTATAATTATCTTAGAACCTCACTGGAACACTCATCCCTTAAAACTGGTATTGCTAAATGGTTGGAACAGTTCCCATCCCTTACAGTCGACATTTTGTTAAAAATGTTACAGACTTCGATTGCCACATTCCCAGCGGCTAAGTATGCAGAGATGTACCTTAATATTTTTCATCGATCTTACATTTCACCGCACAGGGGCTACATAATAGGCCTGTTGGACAATCCTTGTTGCCCTAAATGTGGACATCGATCCGCTGACCTTTATCACTGTTTTTGGGCATGTCCTTCCCTAAGACAATTTTGGCTGATGGTATGGCGCTATGCCTCTCAACACCTAGTAAATTATATTCCCCATACGCCGGAATGGGCAATATTTGGTCTACTACCACCGAACATCCGAGTATCCAAACCGGTTAAGAAATTATTATTGGCAATATCATCTGCAGCCCGTAAATCAATCCTACACATGTGGATACAAAGTTCAATACCTACTTTAGACATGTTTACAGATAAACTATTTTTTATTTGTCACATGGACTGGTTAGAGGCTTCTCTCCAAAAAGAATCCCATACTGAAATTTTTTTTGCTACTTGTGAGAGTTTCATTGAGGTTCTTCCTATATCCACTAAAGAGAACATTATTAAATGTTTCCGTGACACCATATGGTATGAAACTCGTGTCTTCCTTCGGGACCCTCCTATCACTATTTGATAAGATTGGTTGCATTTCCATGGTCTCTGGCTCCTCTTACCGCACATATATTTACTATATTTCTTTTTACCTCTCATCCATATAATATATTATATGTATAATATTTACAATGTTTGATTTCTTCTCTCCCCATATATTGTATTGAGCACTCTGATGTACTTTATTCTTGTGTTTAATGGATTTACAATTACACACATGTATTTGTTGTACTTCACTTTTATTGCTTCAATAAAAAGAAAAGTTAAAAAAAAAAAAAAAATTATATCTTTCCCCCGGCTTTTATACCCGGTCCAAAGGCTGCCCTATCTTTTAAACAAAAATTATATTGCATCTATTAATAGGGCATTATCTAAATTCATATGGGCGGGTAAACGCCCTAGGATATCGTTAATGAAATTGCAGCAACCGTTACTACTGGGGAGGTATTAATCTCCCCAACATTCAGGATTATGCTATAGCAACAAATTTAAGGTATGCATTGGACTGGGTGGGAAATGCTAATAATTTTGTTCACTTAGATATTGACAGGGCCGTCTTTTCGTATGGGCTCAATGGGCTCTTGTCCAAGGGCCCCAAGAGAATAAGGGCCCTAGGCTGATAGCTGAGGGTCCCCTCTTTCCAGGGGTACCAGATTTTTGAAAATCGGCCCTGGGGAACCAGCGATATCCGACTTGAAAGCAGTGGTCCCCATCCAAGCCTGTTAATTGCTCTTCTCAACCAGATATTTCGAGTTCTTTCTGACTTAGAGTATTTCTAAGGTTATAAGCCAAAAGCTGGGACTCTCCCCTTTTAGTGGACACTGGCAGCTTGTTTATACTATGCCCAGAACCAGATATATCAGCCTTCAAGCAGCTGGTCCCTGCTCCAGCTCCATATTCCTAATATGCAGTTTTAGATTTTCGTTGGTGAATTGCTCTGTCTCCTGAACTCTGATCCCCAAGTCCCCAGAACCTTCTGAGAGGTGGGACTCTCTAGTTTTTTATCCCATTCAAAGCTAAGAAATATATTTTCAGCAATTGAGATATCTCACTTCACTAGCCACCCCTCCCCTATGTATTAAACACCCCCTACAACCCTGGAAGTCATGTACCAGGGCTTCTTCATTCAGTCCAATGCTCCCTTCTACAGTTTAGCCCCATCTGTGCAGTAAAGGAGTAATTAGCAGAAATTACTGCTTCAGGTCCTACATGCTGAGCAGAAGATAGAACATCCCCTACCGCCCGCGGGACATCAAAGCTGCTGCTGATAGCTCCTCCCACCCCTACCACTGGTGCATGGGTAGGGGGCCCAGTGAATTGCTGTGCCCAGGGGCCTACACCGCTGTTAAGACGGCTCTGGATATTGATCAGGCTTTTCTTTCAGATGGCTCTTTAATTTCTATCTTACACACTCCGACACCTTCTTTGCCCACGGCGGTGAATGACAACCCGCTGTTATATAACTCCTGTATGGCCTGGTTTATCTCTCGTAGGCGGTTGGGCTTATCTTATACTCGCACAATTTTTTCGCCATTGCTGTATAATCGAGACTTTCAAAAGGGTAGCCCAGACACGATCTTCCAGGCTTGGCATCTCTATGGACTTAACTTGGTTTATCATTTTATAGATGATGGTCTCTCCTCTGCCTGCACCCTGACCGGACTTAAAGAGAGGTTCCCCGGGGTACAGATCCCCCTATTTGCTTATTTCCAGGCTCGTAGTTTTGTTATAAAATTGCTGACTGATCTTCAGCTTCCAAATCAACTTCATGTTTTAGACGACTTTATAAAAATCTATTTGAGTACCTCTTTTCCTACCTCACTAATATATGAACAGGTCAGGAAGAGATTGGCTCTTACTACTATGACTACGGGTATGGCTAAGTGGAGGGACTCTACTTCCGGTCTCCCCTTGCAAGCTATTGTCAAGGCTTCCGTTATTTTGAATAAGCAATTGATTTCTTCTTAATTTGCAGAGATGCAATATAAGATCCTTCATAGGGCATAGTATACTCCAAAGCTTAGATTCATTACGGGAGTAGCGGATAACTCGAATTGTTTTAAATGCCGCCAACCTGATGCCGATATACTCCACTGTCAATGGTCTTGTACTGTGGTTCACTCTTTTTGGATTACTGTTCAATCCTATGTGAATAATAATTAACATATTCCTTTCATTGTTACAATGCCATGGGGAATGTGGAATTATTATACCCCATCCATGACTCCCAAATACAATCAAGGCACTAGATTGCTACTAGCCAAAACAGCAGCTGTGGGCAAAAAAAAACCCATTCTATCCTAATGGATCCAGCCTGACTCCATCCCATTGTCGCTCATGCTACCTAGATTGGCCCATGTTTACAGGATGGAGTGGGTTGAATGCTTTTTTTACTTAGAATCTAGAACTCACAAATTTTTTGACGTATGGCTGCCTTATGTACTTACACTGTCAGTTGGAGAAAAATACTTTATCCCTGGAATAGTACGCCTTACCACGTGGTACAGCCTGGCTACGATAGAAAGAGGCTCCCCACCTTTCTAGAATGTTCATTAATAAATGGGATATGTGCTTCTGCCAAGAAGCCACACTTTATCACATGGATGCAATATGCCTATTCCTTAAACAAGGTTATTGTTCCTCTATATTTCCTATGATTGTATCTTTATCACTATAGAGCTGTATTCCTATATTGTTTTATGTGTTGACCTGTATCTATTGTGGTGCTGTTGATACTGTTTTTGCTTGTCAATAAATATATTTAAAAAACAAACAAAAAAAAACCAAAAAAACACAGCAGATACCTAGCAGGCACAATAAGCATATTGCACAGTTGGTACAGACAATTTGGATAATAACGTCCATGTACTTCACCCATACAAGGTACCAAATGAGGCAACCATTTTGGGCGCACTACGTAGGATTACCCTGGGTGTAACAGGACACCACTAGAAGAGATGACACAAAATGGGTGGTTGCAGCGTCCTAACACTAGGAGTAGGGTCCCATACATAACTGTCAGGTCCATGTATTTTGTCATTCCATCCACGAGTGCACCAGGTGAGGCAGCCACTTTAAAGTTACACTGTGGGAGATAAGCCATACAAGTACCCAAAGTGTATATGGGAAAGCTGACACGGGTGTTTAAGTATGAGATACCCTGTATGAGAACATTAACATGTAATACAACCTTCCAGTGGAGGTAGAGCATACAGGCTTAAAATACAGTGGGTGAAAGTACTGTACATGGTGAGACAAAAGCAGTAGCTAGGTCAGAAACTAATAGTAGGCAGGGAGATAGTGGTTGGTAGACAACGGAGATTCAGTCGCATGGCAATGAATGATGGACTGGTGCAGTCCGGGAACAGTCCACGATGGAGACAAACGCTGGCTCCCCCCCCTGCTAGTCTGGGGGAGTCTGAAATTGGTGAAGCCCAAAGGTAGCAGTGGGGGCCCGATCTGCAGACAGGCAGGGGCGATGAGAGGCCACTGGGCAGCTGCCTTAGCCAGCACTTGTCTCAGGCTAGGCAAGTGGAAGCAGCGAGCTTGCAGCTGCATCGGCAGGCAGGTAGGATTGCCACCTCATCCCTTTAATTCTGGACACATACTAATTTCACAGGTTCTGTGGCTGATTAAAATAGGATTTTAATACCTACCGGTAAACTATTTTCTCATAGTCCATAAGGGATATTGGGGGAAACTAGTACAATGGGGTAAAGACGAGGTCCAAAGGAGACAGTGCACTTTAAATTTCTTCAACTGGGTGTGCTGGCTCCTCCCCTCTATGCCCCCTCCCACAGGCAGTTATAAGTAAAAACGTGCCCGAAGGAGAAAGGACATATATGAGAGAAGGAACATGATAACAAAGGGTGGTGAGATATACACACCAGCACACCACAAAAACATAAAACAACCAGCAACGGCTGGTAACAACAACAGCAACAGCAGCTGAACAGGTAACTATAGAACAAGAACCTGCAGAAAAGTCAACGCACTGAGGCGGGCGCCCAATGGGGGTCATTCCGAGTTGATCGCTCGCTAGCAACTTTTTGCAGTGCTGCGATCAGGTTAAATCTCGGCAAAACTGCGCATGCATATGCACAGCAATGCGCAGGCGCGTCGTACGGGTACAAAGAGGATCGGTGCTGGGCGATGGATTTAATGAAGAATCCATTCGCACAGCCGATCGCAAGGTGATTGATAGAAAGAGGGCGTTTATGGGTGTCAATTGGCCGTTTTCTGGGAGTGTTTGGAAAAAAGCAGGCGTGTCCAAGCGTTTGCAGGGCGGGTGTCTGACGTCAATTCCGGGACCAAAAAGACTGAAGTGATCGCAGCGGCTGAGTAAGTCCAGAGCTACTCAGGAACTGCAAAAAACTTTTTTGTCCCGTCGGCTTAAAAAGTGTTTGCACACTTGCAAAGCTAAAATACACTCCCCCATAGGCGACAACTATCTGATCGCAGCGCTGTATACAGTTGCTAGTGAGCGATCAACTCGGAATGATCCCCAATATCCCTTATGGACTACGAGAAAAGGATTAACGGGTAGGTATTAAAATCCTATTTTCTCTAGCAACCATAAGGGATATTGGGGGAAACTAGTACGATAGGGACGTCCCAAAGCTTCCAGAACGTGCGGGAATAAGCGGAGACTACTGCAGCACCGCCTGCCCAAACTGGGTATCCTCTTTGGCCAGGGTATCAAACTTGTAAAACTTCACAAAGGTGTTCTTCCCTGATCAGGTAGCAGCTCGTCATAGTTGCATGAGTGAGACTCCACGGGCAGCCGTCCAGGAAGAGCCCACTGATCTTGTAGAGTGGGCCTTCAGAGACCTAGGAACAGGTAAGGCTGCCGACACATAGGCCTGTTGGATAGTGAGCCTAATCCAATGAGCTTTGAAGCAGGGCAACCCTTCTTCTGTGCATCATAGAGCACGAACAAGGAATCTGTTTTTCTGACCTGAGCCGTGCGCTTGACATAGATCTTCAAAGCACGCACAGCATCCAAAGCCTCCGGAGGAGCAGAAGCGTCAGAAGTGTACGGAACCACAATAGGCTGATTCAGATGAAAAGCGGAGACAACCTTTGGCAGGAACTGCTGTCTAGTCCGGATCTGTAATCCTGAAGAAGCCATACCACAGGCCAAACGCGTTGACTACAGATCGCATCAATCTCGAGCAGTGCCGTTTGGCGCTAAGAACGGCTTGCTCGGGAGATCCGCCGGCAGACTCTGGAACTCACCTGTCACGGGGACATCGGTGTGCACCAAACCTGGATCACTGAAGAAAGATCATCTACTAAGGAATTAAAGGTACCTACCCCGCACACAGCACAGGACTATACTCACTGAGATCAGCTCCCATTCTGGAACAACACTACAGTTCATCTACAAATGCACAGCAAATATCTGCATAACTATTGGTACCATAGGATCTAAAAGTGCTAAATTGAGTGAAAGAACAAGATATACAGTACCACTGAGCAAACTGACTTTTTTGACCACATTAATTCTTTACGTTTTTAATCATCATCATTGTATGTGTGTTATATGTTGTATGTCCTATGTTTTTGTTTACTGGTAATAGGTATACTTACAACCACTCACGATTTTTAAACTAATTGTACAAACCACTCAGGTTGTAGGATATTTTAATATTTTTCAGTAGAATCTATCAATTGTGCTGTTCGATACACAATTGGCAGTATATTAATAAAATTCTTGATTTTTGAGGATCCACCCGTGGTCTGACAGAAGATGGATGGTGTGGTTGAAATGGAGCAACAAAAGCTCCCTGGATCTTGCCTTTATCAGAAGATCGTCCAGATGAGGGACCACATTGACCCCCTTGACCCGGAGTTGGAACATCATCTCCGTCATCACCTTTGTGAATACCCTCGGGGCTGTAGACAGACCGAAGGGTAGGGCCTGGAATTGGAAGTGATCGTCCAGCAGGGCAAATCACAGGTACGCCCGATGAGGCGGCCAAATCGGAATATGGAGATAGGCGTCCTTGATATCCAAGGAGACCATAAATTCCCGTTCCTCCAGGCCCGCAATCTCTGCTCGCAGGGATTCCATTTTGAACGTGAACACCCTCAAATACGTATTCAAGGATTTCAGATTCAAAATGGGCCTTACCAAACCGTCTGGTTTCGGTACCATGAACAGGTTTGAGTAAAACCCCTTGCCGCATTGCGGTATTGGTACTGGAACAATGATGTGGGACTGGACCAACTTTCGGATAGCCTGTTGTAACGTAACTTTCATATCCCCCAAAGCTGGTAAGCTTGATTTGAAAAATCGTTGGGGGGGGAGTACTGTCGAACTCCAGGATGTAGCCCTGAGAAACGAGCTCTCTGACCCAGGCATCCTGGCAGGAAGTCTCCCAGACGCTGCTGAAGTGACGCAGTCGAGCTCCCACCGGTGGGTGGGCACCGTCATGCTGAGGCCTTAGTGGAAGCAGAACCGGTGGACTGATCCTGAGAACTGGTGCTTGCAGGTTTTCTGGACTTAGCTCTGGTGCCTCTGGCCGCATTGGAGGCACCTCTGGCCTTCGACCGAAATCTGTGAGATCGAAAGTACTAGACAAAAGGCCACGTATAGGAGCGTCTTGCCGGCGGTGCCCCAGAGGTAGAAACGTGGATTTGCCAGCCGTAACTTTAGAAATCCAGGTATCCAATTCAACCCCAAAAAACCATTCCCCAGAAAAGGGGAGAGATTCCACACTACGTTTGGATTCTGCGTCCGCAATCCACTGACGCAACCACAAGGCCCTGCGTGCCGACACTGCCATGGCAGACGCCCGAGCATTAATGTTCCCATCTCCTTGAGGGAATCACAGAGGACACGTGTAGTGTCCTGAATGTACTTCAGTAGGGTTACCATAGTAACTAAGGGCATATCCCCCGAGAGACCCCCCCTGAATTTAAATGGCCCAAGAATGAATAGCATGGGTCATCCAGCAACACGCAATGACCGGTCTTTGTGCTATACCGGCTGCAGTGTATATAGACTTTAGGGTAGTCTCTATCTTCCGATCCCCAGGATCATTCATGGTAAAGGAGCCTGGGGCAGGTATCACCGCCTTCTTAGACAGGCGAGAGACTGAGACATCCAAGCCAGGGGGTTCCTCCCAAAATTTTCTACCTTCAGGAGCAAACGGGAAACTGCGCAAAAACTTTTTGGACACTTGGAATTTGTCTGGATTTTTCCAGGCCTGTTTGAATAAGTAATATAACTCTGTAGAGTCAGGGAAAGTGACATTGGGCTTACTTTGTACAAAGAAAAACGACTGTTGTGACGCAGCGTCCTCTAGAGGGAGCTTTAACACATCCCTTATAGTTCAATACCCTGAGTGGAATCGGGATCCCCACTAACGGGATCCAGGTCATCCCCATCATCTTGTATATCATCATCTGTATCAGAGAGCAGCGCAGGTAAACCACGCTTCTAGGGACCTGCATGAGAGATGGGGGGCTGTGCATCAGCCCTAGCAGCTAAATCTGCAACAGCTTGTTGCAGTAGCTGAGTTTTCTGCACATTAGCAGTGAGCTGACATCATAGTTTTAAGAGACCCTAACCAGTGGGGCTCTGGACCCTCTCCCCCCAACCTCTTCACCAATTTGTGAAGATTGACTGCATTGCTCACAGGAAACATAGTCATGAGATAATGGAGAGAATCTAGTGTTACATATACTGCACAGCTTGTGCTTACCCATTTTCACAGTAAGTACAAAAACATACACAGAGAGTTATGATGCAAGCCTGCCCTACGGTATGTGAGAGGAGACACAGAGAGAGGGATAATACCAGCACACCCTGAGCTGCACAGCCCCAATGAGACGGTCAACTCTGTAAATCACAGTAAACACTAACAAATGCAGTCCTAAATAGGCTCAGGATAGTGTACACAAGCGGCTCTCCCCCTTAGTGACACCCTGTACCAGTTTCCAGCGTGTCTGTGAGGCAGGAAGCGCTGAGTGTGTGATGTAGATGGCTGCTGTAAAAGCAGGGAAAGGCGCCAAAATGCCCCAAGTACCGCTCTGAGGAAGTTCCGCCCCCTCCAATGGCGCCGGAGCTGTACATATTATTTATACTGGCAAAGTCTCCTAAACAGCTTAAAACATCACACAAGTGCTAGTCAAGCAGATTTGTGCCCCAGGGAGGATCCCGTATGCCGCGCCCGTGGTCAGCCGCACTTTGTACCGGGGGACCCCTTCATGTCACCTTCAGGCAGCGTTAGGGGTGTGCGGCGTGCTGTGGCTGTGACAGCCAAGGCGCAGTGCCCTGCTGAACAAACAACCCCTCAGTACAGGTGGTCCAGCAGCGGGGAAGCGGCTCTGCACCTTGTAAGGCCGGTGACCTTCCCCCCCTAACTCCCACGGTGCAGGTATGCTGTTGCCCAGACAGCATACCGAAAATAATAAAAGTTTTAAAAGAAATTGAAAAAAAAAACCTCTCTGGAGCTGCAGAGATGTGTATCATCTCATGAGGGCACTTTTTCTAAACAGCCTGTGGGAGGGGGCATAGAGGGGAGGAGCCAGCACACCCAGTTGAATAAATTTAAAGTGCACTGGCTCCTTTGGACCCCGACTATACTCTATCGTACTAGTTTCCCCCAATATCCCTTATGGATCCTAGAGAAAACCAGGTGAAATTGAGTCTTGAAGTCAGCCAGCCAGCCACAGAACCTGTGTAATTAATGTGTCCAGAATTAAAGGGATGAGGTGGCGACCCTACAGGCAGGTAGTCTTGGCCGGTGAAGGTCGGTAGCATGTTCAGTAATGCAACCTGCAGCAGGATCGTGGTGGCATGAGATAGTGAGCCCCTGGAGCTGTGGACAACAATGCAGCTGGGAAGGTGACCTACCCAGCTGTCAGGAGGATGAATCGAATAGCCGCCATGGCAGGTGGGCCCGCCAAGATGGTGGTTCCGTCAGGGGTATGGTAGTGGCCAGGTCTGGCTCCGATCACACAAGAGCTCGCACACACAGCAGGCAGCTGGAGGTCCAGAACAGCAGCACAGAAGCTGGTTCCTGATCAAATGCTGGCGGGCACCTCTGATGATGTGGCAGTTGGCCAGAAGAGCCAGCCTGCAGTCCCATCCACGGAAGCAGGCCCGCGATGAAGATCCACCGCCATCTGCACCGGTAATGGCTCATCATGGTCCCACAGCAGCAGGTTATGTGCAATACTATATTATTCATACCTACTAGTAAGGGTGGCCAATCGGGATATAGGCCAAAAATCGTCCAGGATTCAATCCCTGGATTGGAAGCTCCAATCCCGGGGATTGACGGATCATGCGGCCCTTTGTTTTTTTTAAGCCGTGCAGCGTTGAGCGTCCTCACGGTCACGCTGTGCAGTCAGCTGTCCACCGCCACCAAGACAGAAGGAAGTCTCCCACCCTCCCGCTGTATGGTGAGTTATGTGTGCGGGGCGGGAGGGGCGGACACATAGGGAAAAGCCAATCCCGGGATTAACCACTTTTCAGTTCCGATACCCAGGATTGAAAAAATGGCCGGGATTGGCCACCCTCCTACTATAGCTGTCAATGTACTGTACAGTCTTCTATACATTTAAAATAATAAGATTTTACTTACCGGTAAATCTATTTCTCGTAGTCCGTAGTGAATGCTGGGGACTCCGTAAGGACCATGGGGAATAGACGGGCTCCGCAGGAGACATGGGCACTTTAAGAAAGAATTTGTATTCTGGTGTGCTCTGGCTCCTCCCTCTATGTCCCTCCTCCAGACCTCAGTTAAAGAAACTGTGCCCGGAAGAGCTGACAGTACAAGGAAAGGATTTTGGGAATCCAGGGTAAGACTCATACCAGCCACACCAATCACACCGTATAAGTTGTGATAACTTTACCCAGTTAACAGTATGAACAATAACAGAGCATCAGATAAACCCTGATGCAACTATAACATAACCCTTATTTAAGCAATAACTATATACAAGTGTTGCAGAAGAAGTCCGCACTTGGGACGGGCGCCCAGCATCCACTACGGACTACGAGAAATAGATTTACCCGTAAGTAAAATCTTATTTTCTCTAACGTCCTAGTGGATGCTGGGGACTCCGTAAGGACCATGGGGATTATACCAAAGCTCCCAAACGGGCGGGAGAGTGCGGATGACTCTGCAGCACCGATTGAGCAAACAACAGGTCCTCCTCAGCCAGGGTATCAAACTTGTAGAACCTTGCAAACGTGTTTGAACCTGACCAAGTAGCAGCTCGGCATAGTTGTAATGCCGAGACCCCTCGGGCAGCCGCCCAAGAAGAGCCCACCTTCCTAGTGGAATGGGCTTTCACTGATTTTGGCTGCGGCAATCCAGCCATAGAATGAGCCTGCTGGATCGTGTTACAGATCCAGCGAGCAATAGTCTGCTTTGAAGCAGGAGCACCAAGCTTGTTAGATGCATACAGGATAAACAGTGACTCCGTTTTCCTGACTCTAGCCGTTCTGGCTACATACATTTTCAAAGCCCTGACTACATCTAGTAACTCGGAATCCTCCAAATCACGAGTAGCCACAGGCACCACAACAGGTTGGTTCATATGAAAGGATGAGACCACTTTTGACGTGTCCTCAATTCCGCTCTATCCATATGGAAAATCAGATAAGGGCTTTTATGAGACAAAGCCGCCAATTCTGACACGCGCTTAGCCGAAGCCAAGGCCAATAGCATGACCACCTTCCACGTGAGATATTTTAACTCCACTGTTTTAAGTGGTTCAAACCAGTGCGATTTCAGGAAACTTAACACCACGTTAAGATCCAGAGCCGGATTAAGGCTATGGGGGGCCCGGGGCACTTCAGACAATGGTGCCCCTTATAAAGAGGCAGGCAGATGAATTATATATATATATATATATATATATATACACACACACACATACATACATATACATACATACACATATACAGTGGTCGAAATGGGAATTTTGAAGTGAGGGTATGGAAAAAAATTCCAGGGTGTACTGTTGCGCACGTCAAAGGCGTGTGCGCTGAAAAAGGGGCGTGTTCTTAAGAGGCACTGGGTGTGAGGGAGGACACATGGCGGAGGAAAGACTGAGGGGGAAGGGGGCATTGGCTTAGATGGGGGGATACAGAGTGGGAGTAGGACATAATGGGGAGAGTGGCAGAGGAAGGGGGGTTGCTGGGTGGGAGAGGGACATATTGGGTATTGGGACACTGGGTGGGAGAGGATGCAGGGTGGGAGAGGGATATATTGGGGATAGGGACACTGGGTGGGAGAGGATGCAGGGTGGGAGAGGGATATATTGGGGATAGGGACACTGGGTGGGAGAGGATGCAGGGTGGGAGAGGGGCACCAGGTGAGAGGGGGGATGCAGGGTGTGAATAGGACATATTGGGGAGAGGGAAAGAGTAAGAGAATGGGAGAGGGTGGGAGAGGGGCACCAGGTGAGAGGGGTTGTGCAGGGTGAGAGAGGACACAGGGTGAGAGGGGGGTGTGCAGGGTGGGAGAGGACACAGCGTGAGAGAGGGGTGGGAGAGGACACAGCGTGAGAGGGGGGTGTGCAGGGTGGGAGAGGACACAGCGTGAGAGGGGGGTGTGCAGGGTGGGAGAGGACGCAGGGTGATAGAGGGGTGTGCAGGGTGGGAGAGGACGCAGGGGGAGAGAAGGGGTGTGCAGGGTGAGAGAGGACGCAGGGTGAGAGGGGTGTGTGCAGGGTGGGAGAGGACGCAGGTGGAGAGAGGGGGGTGTGCAGGGTGGGAGAGGACGCAGGTGGAGAGAGGGGGGTGTGCAGGGTGGGAGATTACGCAGGTGGAGAGAGGGGGGTGTGCAGGGTGGGAGATTACGCAGGTGGAGAGAGGGGGTGTGCAGGGTGGGAGAGGACGCAGGTGGAGAGAGGGGGTGTGCAGGGTGAGAGAGAACGCAGGGTGAGAGGGGTGTGTGCAGGGTGGGAGAGGATGCAGGGGGAGAGAGCGGGTGTGCAGGATGAGAGGGGTGTGTGCAGGGTGGGAGAGGACGCAGGGTGATAGAGGGGTGGGAGAGGAGACAGCGTGAGAGGGGGGTGTGCAGGGTGGCAGAGGGGTGTGCAGGGTGGGAGAGGATGCAGGGTGAGAGGGGGATGCAAGGTGAGAGGGGGGTGTGCAGGGTGGGAGAGGATGCAGGGGGAGAGAGCGGGTGTGCATGGTGATAAAGGACACAGGATGAGAGGGGTGTGTGCAGGGTGGGAGAGGACACAGGGTGATAGAGGGGTGGGAGAGGAGACAGCGTGAGAGGGGGGTGTGCAGGGTGGCAGGGTGATAGAGGGGTGTGCAGGGTGGGAGAGGATGCAGGGTGAGAGAGGGGTGTGCAGGGTGGGAGAGGACGCAGGGTGATAGAGGGGTGTGCAGGGTGGGAGAGGACGCAGGGGGAGAGAAGGGGTGTGCAGGGTGAGAGAGGACACAGGGTGAGGGGGGTGTGTGCAGGGTGGGAGAGGACGCAGGTGGAGAGAGGGGGGTGTGCAGGGTGGGAGATTACGCAGGTGGAGAGAGGGGGGTGTGCAGGGTGGGAGATTACGCAGGTGGAGAGAGGGGGGTGTGCAGGGTGGGAGAGGACGCAGGTGGAGAGAGGGTGTGTGCAGGGTGGGAGAGAACGCAGGGTGAGAGGGGGGTGTGCAGGGTGGGAGAGGATGCAGGGGGAGAGAGCGGGTGTGCAGGGTGATAGAGGACACAGGATGGGGGGTGTGTGCAGGGTGGGAGAGGACGCAGGGTGATAGAGGGGTGGGAGAGGAGACAGCGTGAGAGGGGGGTGTGCAGGGTGGCAGGGTGATAGAGGGGTGTGCAGGGTGGGAGAGGATGCAGGGTGAGAGGGGGGTGCAAGGTGAGAGGGGGGTGTGCAGGGTGGGAGAGGACGCAGGGTGAGAGGGGGGTGAGCAGGGTGGGAGAGGATGCAGGGTGATAGCGGGGTGTGCAGGGTGATAGTGGGGTGTGCAGGGTGAGATAGAACACAGGGTGAGAGGGGGGGTGCAGGGTGAGAGGGGGGTGTGCAGGGTGGGAGAAGACGCAGGGTGAGGGGGGTGTGCAGGTTGGGAGAAGACACAGGGTGAGGGGGGGTGCAGGTTGAGAGAAGATGCAGGGTGAGGGGGGTGTGCAGGTTGAGAGAAGACGCAGGGTGAGGGGGGTGTGCAGATTAGGAGAAGACACAGGGTGAGGGGGGGTGCAGGTTGGGAGAAGATGCAGGGTGATTGGGGGGGTGCAGGGTGGGAGAGGAACATGTACGATGTTTTTGATTTAATACTAAAGCCTACCAGTAAGTTCACTGTGTGGCTCCAGCGGCGGCAGGAACCGGGTTCACCGTGCACCCCATGTGAGAGCCCGGCGGCGGCAGGAACCGGGTGCACCATGCACCCCATGTGAGAGCCCGGCGGCGGCAGGAAAAAGAACAAGGAGCACCGCGGGAGTCCGGCAGCAGCTGCAGGGACGAGTGCCGGGCGCATCGCACGTGGGCGCCCGGCGGTAGTGCAGCAGGCTGGCCACTTCCTCCGCCTCCTGCTGCACTCAGCTGTCCTGTCATCTATGCGGCGCCGGCGGCTACGAGTATGCCTGCCAGTGCCGAGGGGATCCTGGAGCGCTGCAGATCGGATCGGTAAAGATCCGACCTGTGGCGGATGGCAGGGGGCCCTTTTAGAAAGGGGGGCCCGGGGTACTTACCCCCAGGAACCCCCCCTTAATCCGGCTCTGTTAAGATCCCAAGGTGCCACTGGTGGCACAAAAGGAGGCTGAATATGCAGCACTCCCTTCACAAACGTCTGAACTTCTGGCAGAGAAGCCAACTCCTTTTGAAAGAAAATGGAAAGGGACGAAATCTGGACCTTAATTGAGCCTAACTTCAGGCCCAAATCCACTCCCGACTGAAGGAAGTGAAGGAACCGGCCCAGCTGAAACTCCTCCATAGGAGCATTGCTGGCCTCACACCAAGAAACATATTTTCGCCATATCCGGTGATAATGTTTAGCTGTTACGTCCTTCCTAGCCTTTATCAGCGTAGGAATGACCTCCTCCGGAATACCCTTTTCTGCTAGGATCCGGCGTTCAACCGCCATGCCGTCAAACGCAGCCGCGGTAAGTCTTGGAAGTGACAGGGTCCCTGTTGCAACAGGTCCTGTCTTAGAGGAAGAGGCCACGGATCTTCTGTGAGCAATTCTTGCAGATCTGGATACCAAGTCCTTCGTGGCCAATCTGGAACAATGAGAATTGTTCTTACTACTCTTTTTCGGGTCTGGGACTGAGGGTCGACAGCACAAAGGTCGACACACCTTAGGTCGACACCAATTGGTCGACACACCTTAGGTCGACATGGACAAAAGGTCGACATGGACAAAAGGTCGACAGGAACAAGGTCGACATGGAAAAAGGTCGACATGAGTTTTTATGTTTTTTTGGTGTCGTTTTCTTCGTAGAGTGACCGGGAACCCCAATTAGTGCACCGCGTCCCCTCGCATGGCTCGCTTCGCTCGCCATGCTTCGGGCATGGTGCCTTCGCTCCGCTACCGCTTCGCTCGGCACACTTTACCGTTCCAATCGTAGTCCACGTGGATCGTTAAGTATGAAAAGGTTCAAAAAAAGAAAAAAATCGTGAAAAACTCATGTCGACCTTTTTCCATGTCGACCTTGTTCCTGTCGACCTTTTGTCCATGTCGACCTAAGGCGTGTCGACCAATTGGCGGCGACCTAAGGTGTGTCGACATTTGTGCTGTCGACCTGGAGTCTGGATACCCTCTTTTTCTTATTATCTTCAGTACCTTGGGTATGAGAGGAAGAGGAGGAAATACATAGACCGACTGGAACACTCACGGTGTCACCAAGGCGTCTACAGCTACCGCCTGAGGGTCCCTTGACCTGGCGCAATAGCTCTGTAGCTTTTTGTTGAGGCGTGACGCCATCATGTCTATCTGTGGCAGTTCCCACCGACTTGTAATCTGTGTGAAAACTTCTTGATGAAGTCCCCACTCTCCCAGGTGTAAGTCGTGTCTGCTGAGGAAGTCTGCTTCCCAGTTGTCCACTCCCGGGATGAACACTGCTGACAGTGCGCTTACGTGAGTCTCCGCCCAGCGAAGAATCCTGGTGGCTTCCGCCATCGCCACTCTGCTCCTTGCGCCGCCTTGGCGGTTTACATGAGCCACTGCGGTTATGTTGTCTGACTGAATCAGAACCGGTTGGTCGCGAAGTAGGGACTCCGCTTGACGTAGGGCGTTGTATATGGCCTTAGTTCCAGGATGTTGATGTGAAGGCAAGTCTCCTGACTTGACCACAGGCCTTGGAAATTTCTTCCCTGTGTGACTGCCCCCCACCCCCGGAGGCTTGCATCCGTGGTCACCAGGACCCAGTCCTGAATGCCGAATCTGCGGCCCTCTAGAAGGTGAGCACTCTGCAGCCACCACAGGAGAGACACCCTGGCCCTGGGGGATAAGGTGATTAACCGATGCATCTGAAGATGTGATCCGGACCATTTGTCCAGGAGATCCCATTGAAAGGTCCTCGCATGGAACCTGACGAATGGAATGGCCTCGTATGATGCCACCATCTTTCCCAGGACTCGTGTGCAGTGATGCACCGACATATTTTTTGGTTTTAACCAGTCTCTGACCAGTGTCATGAGTTCCTGAGCCTTCTCCCTCGGGAGATAAACCTTCCTCTGGTCTGTGTCCAGAATCATGCCCAGGAAAGGGAGACGAGTCGTAGGAATCAACTGCGACTTTGGGATATTTAGAATCCAGCCGTGCTGTTGCAACACTTCCCGAGAGAGTGCTACGCTGACTAACAACTGCTCTCTGGACCTCGCCTTTATAAGGAGATCGTCCAAGTACGGGATAATTATAACTCCCTTCTTCCGAAGGAGTATCATCATTTCGGCCATTACCTTGGTAAATACTCTCGGTGCCGTGGAGAGACCAAACGGCAACGTCTGGAATTGGTAATGACAATCCTGTACCACAAACCTGAGGTACTCCTGGTGAGGTGGATAAATGGGGACATGAAGGTATGCATCCTTTATGTCCAGAGACACCATAAAATCCCCCTCTTCCAGGCTTGCAATGACCGCTCTGAGCGATTCCATCTTGAACTTGAACCTTTTCGGGTATATGTTCAGGGATTTTAAATTCAATATGGGTCTGACCGAACCGTCTGGTTTCGGTACTACAAACATGGTCGAATAATAACCCTTTCCTTGTTGAAGGAGGGGAACCTTGACCACCACCTGCTGAAGATACAATTTGTGAATTGCAGCTAACACTATTTCCCTCTCTAAGGGGGAAGCTGGCAGGGCCGATTTGAGGTAACGGTGAGGGGGCATCTCTTCGAATTCCAGCTTGTATCCCTGAGACACAATTTCTATTGCCCAGGGATCCAACTGGGAGTGTACCCACTTGTGGCTGAAGTTTCGGAAACGCGCCCCCACCGGGCCTAGCTCCGCCTGTGGAGCCCCAGCGTCATGCGGTGGATTTAGTGGAAGCCGGGGAGGACTTCTGTTCTTGGGAACTAGCTGCGTTGTGCAGTTTTCTTCCTCTGCCCCTGGCAAGAAAGGACGCACCTCGGACTTTCTTGCCTCTTTGTGATCGAAAGGACTGCATTTGGTAATACAGTGCTTTCTTAGGCTGTGAGGAAACATATGGCAAAAAATTTGACTTTCCTGCAGTAGCTGTGGAGACCAGGTCCGAGAGACCCTCCCCAAACAATTCCTCACCCTTGTAGGGTAAAACCTCCATGTGCCTTTTTGAGTCGGCATCACCTGTCCATTGCCGAGTCCACAGGACCCTTCTGGCAGAAATCGACATTGCAATTATTCTAGAGCCCAGTAGGCTAATGTCTCTTTGAGCATCTCTCATATATAGGACAGCGTCTTTTATATGCCCCAGGGTCATTAATATAGTATCCTTGTCTAAGGTATCCAGTTCCTCAGACAAGGTGTGAGTCCATGCTGCTACAGCACTACATACCCAGGCCGATGCTATCGCTGGCCTGAGTAAGGTACCTGAATGTGTATAAATGGACTTCAGGGTACCCTCTTGCTTTCTATCCGCAGCATCTTTGAGGGTGGCCGTATCCTGTGACGGTAGGGCTACCCTCTTGGATAAGCGTGTTAAAGCTTTGTCCACCCTAGGGACGGATTCCCAGCGTAACCTGTCTGTTGGCGGGAAAGGATACGCCATAAGCATCCGTTTGGAAATCTGCAGTTTTTTATCTGGAGATTCCCAAGCCTTTTCACATAACTCATTTAGCTCATGTGAAGGGGGAAAGGTCACCACTTGCCTTTTTCCCCCGTACATATGAACCCTCTTGTCAGGGACTGGGGTTTCCTCTGTGATGTGCAACACACCCTTGAGTGCTATAATCATATAACGGATGGCTTTAGCCAATTTAGGCTGTAACTTTGCATCATCGTAATCGACACTGGAGTCAGAATCCATGTCGGCATCTGTCTCAACAATTTTGGATAGTGGGCGTTTCTGAGACCCTGACGGCCTCTGCAACATAGGATCAGGCACGGGTTGAGACCCTGACTGCCCTGAGGCTTCTGCTTTGTCTAACCTTTTATGTAAGGAATTAACATTATCATTTAAAACCTTCCACATATCCATCCAATCAGGTGTCGGCGCCGTCGGCGGAGACACCTCATTCATTTGCTCCCGCTCTGTTTCCACATAGCCTTCCTCGTCAAACATGTCGACACAAGCGTACCGACACACCACAGACACACAGGGGATGCTCTTTTTTGAAGACAGTTCCCCCACAAGGCCCTTTGGAGAGACAGAGAGAGAGTATGCCAGCACACACCCCAGCGCTATAAAACCCAGGAATCACACAGTAACTTAGTGTTAACCCAGTAGCCGCTGCAATAATGATTTTTGCGCCTAATTATGTGCCCCCTGTGGCCGGAGAGCCCCAGCCACGAGGGGAATGGCCGCCTGCGGCACTGAAGGGGTTAACCCCTAGTGCCCGGCGCCATTCCGAGAAACAATGGGCGCTTGGCGCCAGATTTAAAAATGTATGGGGCGCTAGGCGCCATGTTGTATTAAATGTAAAAAAATTTATTTTAAACTGTGCCGTGGTCCCGGACCCCTCCGGAGACCACGGCAGGGAGGACAGCCCCCGGCGCGCTCAGCAGAGTGTGCGCGCCGGGGGAGAGGAGGCAGCCGATGACCGCCGGAGTCCGGGAGCTCCGCTCCCGGCAGCGGTCAGTGTAGCCCCGGGCGCACTGGAGTGTGCGCGCCGGGGAGAAGGGTGAGCGCTGCGGCTGGGAGCTCGGCTCCCGCTGCAGTGCTCTCTGTGAGAGCCGCCGCTGGGGGCCGGGAGCTCTGCTCCCGGCGCCTCAGCCCGTCGGAGGTGGCCAGCCGCGGCAGCCGGGACGGACGTCCCGGGCAGCAAGGGGGGTGCGCCGCACACGAGGACCGAGTTAGCCGGCTCCCTGTGCGGCGAGGCCACCAGTCAGCGCCGCGCATGGGGGACCGGGTTAGCCGGCTCCCTAGCGGTGTGGGGGAAATTAGGCTGCCGAGCAGGATGGTGAGCGCTGGGGTCCGGGAGCTACGCTCCCGGCGCCTCAGCGCTGAAACAAGCCAGGGTCACGGCGGCCGGGACAAGTGTCCCGGGCCGCCGGACTTCGGTACAGGGGGGTGCGCCGCTGCGTGCGGCGAGGCCACTGGTTAGTGCCACACTGGGGGGACAGGGAGAGCCAGCTCCCTGGAACCCCAGAGGCAGGAAGGCAGGCTGGAGGATGGGGGAAGCCAGCCCCATACCTCCAGCACTGAGAGAGCCCTAGCAGCCAGGCTGCAGGGCTAGGGAAGCCCAGCGCTGAGCGCTGGGCACAGTAGTTAAATAATGACATACAGTGTGTTGTAAGGCACTGCAGTGCCTGAGTATGTAGAGTCTGTGCAAGGCACAGGCTCAGTGTATATTTAAAGGGAAATGTACAGTGTGATTTAAAATGTAATGTATTTAAAGATAAATTGCACTTACTTGATTGTGTGTCCCAGGAGGGGGGAATCCATAGCTGTGCAGGCTGATGGATTCTCCCAGACCTTTTCCCCAAAAACTGAATGTTTTCCCATCCAGCCTCACATTTCCAAGAGGCACAGGGAGAGAGAGAAGCAGCTTAGCTATGAAACAAGCTGAGTGGTTTCTTGGAGCTCCATGGAGATCAGCCGTAGTGCCAAGAAACCTGGACCGGGGAGCCAGGCTGCCCAGCTCTGGAGCCCAAATCCAGGCTGCAGGCAGTGAGAGGGGTCCCGGGCAGGTTTCTGGAAGTCAGTTTAGGAGGGAAAACTCCCCCCCAGCCAGACTGAACGGCACCGTGGGAGTATCCTGATTCTCCAAGGTAGGAGAGTCAAAGGAGACCGACCACTCCCCACTGTCCATAGGGAACAATGTTAGGTGTGCATGAGACCAGAGCATGCACAGCTCATGGGTAAACATTGATTGGTTGTGCACCACAGGGCGGGCTTACCCCCTGTGGTAAGGGGTCTTGGAGAGGGATAAAAGAAGGGCAGTTGGCCCATAGGAGGGTGTATTGTAACATCTTCTTCTGCTGAAAACATCTTGATTGTATGCTGTTGCCCCTAGCAATAGGGAGGAGCCTTTTTAAAGGTTATTTGAGCAATAAACATCTTTGCCTCAAGAAGACTGCTTCATCTTGTGACCAACAGGGTTAGGCCAAACCTAGCCCCGTCCTCCGGCTGTCCAGGGAAGCACCTAGCGTCTCCAAGCTCCGCCTTCCGCCAGCTACCGGTAGAGGCCTAGCAAGTGGCTAGTGGGGATTCGTCGACACCACACAGGTGTGGTAAAGCAGTGCGTCGGCACATACAGAGCAGAACCGTGGTTCCAAATGCCACGGCAGGTTAGGAGTTTGGTGGTGGCAGCAAGAACCCGCCCACAGCGCAGTGGGTGGAGTCAGTAACAGGCGGTTACTGACGGTAAGCGGGAATCCCCTATGTGGTCAGGCCTCGTGCGGCTTGACCTTCCATTCTGTGCGCAGTCAACGGGACGCGGCAAGCGGCGAGTGCTTCCGTACGGTACCGTCCTGTCACACACCCCCCTCTCTTTTTCACCCTCTTCTACCGTGTATCTGCAGGGGAGAGCCTGGGGAGCTTCCTCTCAGCGGAGCTGTGGAGAAAAAATGGCGCTGGTGAGTGCTGAGGAAGAAACCCCGCCCCCTCAGCGGCGGGCTTCTGTCCCGCGTTTTTATACAATATTATGGCAGGGGCTCATACATACATACAGTGCCCAACTGTATATATGTCTACTTTTTGCCAAGAGGTCCTAATTGCTGCCCAGGGCGCCCCCCCCCCCCCCCCCCCCCCCCCCCCCTGCGCCCTGCACCCTACAGTGACCGGAGTATGTGGGTGTAGTGTGGGAGCAATGGCGCACAGCTGCAGTGCTGTGCGCTACCTCTGTGAAGACTGGAGTCTTCTACCGCCGATTTCGAAGTCTTCTTGCTTCTTTCACCGGCTTCTGTCTTCCGGTTCTGCGAGGGGGACGGCGGCGCGGCTGCGGGATCGGACGACAAAGGGTGAGATCCTGTGTACGATCCCTCTGGAGCTAATGGTGTCCAGTAGCCTAAGAAACAGGACCTATCTTCAGAGAGTAGGGCTGCTTCTCTCCCCTCAGTCCCACGATGCAGGGAGTCTGTTGCCAGCAGAGCTCCCTGAAAATAAAAAACCTAACAAAATACTTTCTTATAGCAAGCTCAGGAGAGCTCACTAAACAGCACCCAGCTCGTCCGGGCACAGATTCAAACTGAGGTCTGGAGGAGGGACATAGAGGGAGGAGCCAGAGCACACCAGAATACAAATTCTTTCTTAAAGTGCCCATGTCTCCTGCGGAGCCCGTCTATTCCCCATGGTCCTTACGGAGTCCCCAGCATCCACTAGGACGTTAGAGAAAAAAACTGTAAATTAAAGCGGTCTCTCACAAAAAACTTTTCCCCTGAACTCTGTATGTTCTGAGGTGCTTGGTTGCCCCTATGACTCAAGGGGGGGCAATTCCATTGTTTTTGCATCCGCACTTGTGACTGATCTCACGTCACTTTCGATGGGGGGACATTCAATAGAATGTGCTGGTGGGAGCAAGTAACTGGGTGCCCATTGCTTTTTTGCGCATCTCACTCCCAAATAGAACGGGTTAAGACGCATAAAGCAACTAATCCTGTCTAAACAATGCGTCCAAACACCTGATTTCTCGCACATTTTGGCTTGCCACCTCAGGAGGGTGCGAGCAGAAATAACGGGCACCCCGGCACTGATCTGGGCAACAATTGAAAAGCTCCATCAGGCACCTAACCCCCCCCTCAAGTAGTAATAAGGTTGCAGACTGGCACAATAGGATACTAGTAAAAATGATAGGCTGACGTGAGAGTAACATTTCCAGGTATCACAAAAGCAGGGATGTGGGATGCAGTAGGACCACAGGATAAGCATGCACAGGAAAGCGGATGCAGCGTGAGCCACAAAATGGGCTTAAGTAACACCGAAAATCAGCGAGCAAGTGACCAATAGTGAGTGATATGCTAGATATAACAGACAATATCAGTACATGTGGTATATGCTCCATGCCCTGACCACCCTTAAATTAGCAATCTGAATTTCCGTCCTTTTCTGGGTACGCATGCAGATGTATTTGCATGTAAATGCCCTTACCGTACATTGCTCAGGACAGTCTTGCGCAATTAAGAACTCCCTGACTTAAAAAAAAATAAGAATTTACTTACCGATAATTCTATTTCTCGTAGTCCGTAGTGGATGCTGGGAACTCTGTAAGGACCATGGGGAATAGCGGCTCCGCAGGAGACTGGGCACAAAAGTAAAGCTTTAGGACTACCTGGTGTGCACTGGCTCCTTCCCCTATGACCCTCCTCCAAGCCTCAGTTAGGATACTGTGCCCGGACGAGCGTACACAATAAGGAAGGATTTTGAATCCCGGGTAAGACTCATACCAGCCACACCAATCACACCGTACAACCTGTGATCTGAACCCAGTTAACAGCATGATAACAGAGGAGCCTCTGGAAAGATGGCTCACAACAACAATAACCCGATTTAGTTAACAATAACTATGCACAAGTATTGCAGACAATCCGCACTTGGGATGGGCGCCCAGCATCCACTACGGACTACGAGAAATAGAATTATCGGTAAGTAAATTCTTATTTTCTCTGACGTCCTAGTGGATGCTGGGAACTCCGTAAGGACCATGGGGATTATACCAAAGCTCCCAAACGGGCGGGAGAGTGCGGATGACTCTGCAGCACCGAATGAGAGAACTCCCGGTCCTCCTCAGCAAGGGTATCAATTTTGTAGAATTTAGCAAACATGTTTGCCCCTGACCAAGTAGCTGCTCGGCAAAGTTGTAAAGCCGAGACCCCTCGGGCAGCCGCCCAAGATGAGCCCACCTTCCTTGTGGAATGGGCTTTTACAGATTTTGGCTGTGGCAGGCCTGCCACAGAATGTGCAAGCTGAATTGTACTACAAATCCAACGAGCAATAGTCTGCTTAGAAGCAGGAGCACCCAGCTTGTTGGGTGCATACAGGATAAACAGCGAGTCAGATTTTCTGACTCCAGCCGTCCTGGAAACGTATATTTTCAGGGCCTTGACTACGTCCAGCAACTTGGAGTCCTCCAAGTCCCTAGTAGCAGCAGGCACCACAATAGGCTGGTTCAGGTGAAACGCTGACACCACCTTAGGGAGAAACTGAGGACGAGTCCTCAATTCCGCCCTGTCCGAATGGAAAATCAGATAAGGGCTTTTACAGGATAAAGCCGCCAATTCTGACACGCGCCTGGCCGAAGCCAGGGCCAACACATGACCACTTTCCACGTGAGATATTTCAAATCCACAGATTTAAGTGGTTCAAACCAATGTGATTTTAGGAACCCCAAAACTACATTGAGATCCCAAGGTGCCACTGGAGGCACAAAAGGAGGCTGTATATGTAGCACCCCCTTGACAAACGTCTGAACTTCAGGAACTGAAGCCAGTTCTTTCTGGAAGAAAATCGACCGGGCCGAAATCTGAACCTTAATGGATCCTAATTTTAGGCCCATAGACACTCCTGTTTGCAGGAAATGCAGGAATCGACCTAGTTGAAAATCCTCCATTGGGGCCTTACTGGCCTCGCACCGCGCAACATATTTTCGCCAAATGCGGTGATAATGCTTTGCGGTTACATCCTTCCTGGCTTTGATCAGGGTAGGGATGACTTCATCCGGAATGCCTTTTTACTTCAGGATCCGGCGTTCAACCGCCCTGCCGTCAAACGCAGCCGCGGTAAGTCTTGGAATAGACAGGGTCCTTGCTGGAGCAGGTCCCTTCTTAGAGGTAAAGGCCACGGGTCCTCCGTGAGCATCTCTTAAAATTCCGGGTACCAAGTCCTTCTTGGCCAATCCGGAGCCACGAGTATAGTTCTTACTCCCCTCCGTTTTATAATTCTCAGTACTTTTGGTATGAGAGGAAGAGGAGGGAACACATACACTGACTGGTACACCCACGGTGTTACCAGAGCGTCCACAGCTATTGCCTGAGTGTCCCTTGACCTTGCGCAATACCTGTCCAATTTTTTGTTTAGGCGGGACGCCATCATGTCCACCTTTGGTTTTTCCCAACGGTTTACAATCATGTGGAAGACTTCTGGGTGAAGTCCCCACTCTCCCGGGTGGAGGTCGTGCCTGCTGAGGAAGTCTGCTTCCCAGTTGTCCACTCCCGGAATGAACACTGCTGACAATGCTATCACATGATTTTCCGCCCAGCGAAAAATCCTTGCAGCTTCTGCCATTGCCCTCCTGCTTCTTGTGCCGCCCTGTCTGTTTACGTGGGCGACTGCCGTGATGTTGTCCGACTGGATCAGCACCGGCTGACCTTGAAGCAGAGGTCTTGCTTGGCTTAGGGCATTGTAAATGGCCCTTAGCTCCATTTATGTGAAGTGATGTCTCCAGGCTTGACCACAAGCCCTGGAAATTTCATCCCTGTGTGATTGCTCCCCCGCCTCGCAGGCTGGCATCCGTGGTCACCAGGACCCAGGCCTGAATGCCGAATCTGCGGCCCTCTAGAAGATGAGCACTCTGCAACCACCACAGGAGAGACACCCTTGTCTTTGGTGACAGGGTTATCCGCTGATGCATCTGAAGATGCGATCCGGACCATTTGTCCAGCAGGTCCCACTGGAAAGTTCTTGCGTGGAATCTGCCGAATGGAATTGCTTCGTAGGAAGCTACCATTTTTCCCAGGACCCTTGTGCACTGATGCACTGACACTTGGCCTGGTTTTAGGAGGTTTCTGACTAGTTCGGATAACTCCCTGGCTTTCTCCTCCGGGAGAAACCCCTTTTTCTGGACTGTGTCCAGGATCATCCCTAGGAATAGAAGACGTGTCGTCGGGATCAGCTGCGATTTTGGAATAATGAGAATCCAACCGTGCTGCCGCAACACTACTTGAGATAGTGCTACCCCGACTACCAACTGTTCCCTGGATCTTGCCCTTATCAGGAGATCGTCCAAGTAAGGGATAACTAAAACTCCCTTCCTTCGAAGGAGTATCATCATTTCGGCCATTACTTTGGTAAAGACCCGGGGTGCCGTGGACAAACCAAACGGCAGCGTCTGAAACTGATAGTGACAGTTCTGTACCACAAAGCTGAGGTACCCTTGGTGTGAAGGGTAAATTGGGACATGTAGGTAAGCATCCTTGATGTCCAGAGACACCATATAATCCCCTTCTTCCAGGTTTGCAATCACTGCTCTGAGTGACTCCATCTTGAATTTGAACCTCTGTATGTAAGTGTTCAAGGATTTTAGATTTTAAATAGGTCTCACCGAGCCGTCCGGCTTCGGTACCACCAATAGCGTGGAATAATACCCCTTTCCCTGTTGTAGGAGGGGTACCTTGATTATCACCTGCTGGGAATACAGTTTGTGAATGGCTTCCAATACCGCCTCCCTGTCGGAGGGAGACGTCGGTAAAGCAGACTTTAGGAAACGGCGAAGGGGAGACGTCTCGAATTCCAATTTGTACCCCTGAGATACCACCTGAAGGATCCAGGGGTCCACCTGTGAGTGAGCCCACTGCACGCTGAAATTTTTGAGACGGGCCCCCACCGTGCCTGAGTCCGCTTGTAAAGCCCCAGCGTCATGCTGAGGACTTGGCAGAAACGGGAGAGGGCTTCTGTTCCTGGGAACTGGCTGTTTGCTGCAGCCTTTTTCCTCTCCCTCTGCCACGGGGCAGAAATGAGGAGCCTTTTGCCCGCTTGCCCTTATGGGGCCGAAAGGACTTATGTTGAGAGGCTACCTGGGGTAAAAAAATAAGAATTTACTCACCGGTAATTCTATTTCTCGTAGTCCGTAGTGGATGCTGGGAACTCCGTAAGGACCATGGGGAATAGCGGGCTCCGAAGGAGGCTGGGCACTCTAGAAAGATCTTAGACTACCTGGTGTGCACTGGCTCCTCCCACTATGACCCTCCTCCAAGCCTCAGTTAGGTACTGTGCCCGGACGAGCGTACACAATAAGGAAGGATTTTGAATCCCGGGTAAGACTCATACCAGCCACACCAATCACACCGTACAACTCGTGATATGAAACACAGTTAACAGTATGAAACAATAGAGCCTCTCAACAGATGGCTCAACAATAACCCGATTTAGTTAACCATAACTATGTACAAGTATTGCAGATAAACCGCACTTGGGATGGGCGCCCAGCATCCACTACGGACTACGAGAAATAGAATTACCGGTGAGTAAATTCTTATTTTCTCTAACGTCCTAGTGGATGCTGGGAACTCCGTAAGGACCATGGGGATTATACCAAAGCTCCCAAACGGGCGGGAGAGTGCGGATGACTCTGCAGCACTGAATGAGAGAACTCCAGGTCCTCCTCAGCCAGGGTATCAAACTTGTAGAATTTTTGCAAACTTGTTTGCTCCTGACCAAGTAGCTGCTCGGCAAAATTGTAAAGCCGAGACCTCTCGGGCAGCCGCCCAAGATGAGCCCACCTTCCTTGTGGAATGGGCATTGACAGATTTTGGCTGTGGCAGGCCTGCCACAGTATGTGCAAGCTGAATTGTACTACAAATCCAACGAGCAATAGTCTGCTTAGAAGCAGGAGCACCCAGCTTGTTAGGTGCATATAGGATAAACAGCGAGTCAGATTTTCTGACTCTAGCCGTTCTGGAAACATATATTTTCAGTGCCCTGACAACGTCTAGCAACTTGGAGTCCTCCAAGTCCCTAGTAGCCTAGGCACCACAATAGGCTGGTTCAGGTGAAACGCTGACACCACCTTTGGGAGAAACTGGGGACGAGTCCTCAATTCTGCCCTATCCATATGGAAAATCAAATAAGGGCTTTTACAAGACAAAGCCGCCAACTTTGATACTCGCCTGGCAGAAGCCAAGGCCAATAACATAACCACCGTCCACGTGAGATATTTCAGATCCACGGTTTTTAGTGGTTCAAACCAATGTGATTTTAAGAAACTCAACACCACGTTGAGATCCCAAGGTGCCACAGGAGGCACAAACGGGGGCTGACTCTGCAGCACTCCTTTTATAAATGTCTGAACTTCAGGTACTGAAGCTAGTTCTTTTTGAAAGAAAATCGACAGAGCCGAGATCTGTACCTTAATGGAACCCAATTTAAGGCCCATAGTCACTCCTGCTTGCAGGAAATGCAGAAATCGACCTAGTTGAAATTCCTCTGTTGGGGCCCTTTCGGCCTCACACCATGCAACATATTTTCGCCATATGCGGTGATAATGAGTTGCTGTAACCTCTTTCCTGGCTTTAGTAAGCGTAGGAATGACTTCCTCCGGAATGCCCTTTTCCTTCAGGATCCGGCGTTCAACCGCCATGCCGACAAACGCAGCCGCGGTAAATCTTGGAACAGACAGGGCCCCTGCTGCCGCAGGTCCTGTCTGAGTGGCAGAGGCCATGGGTCCTCTGATATAAATTCTTGAAGTTCTGGGTACCAAGCTCTTCTTGGCCATCCACGAGTATCGTTCTTACTCCTCGCCTTCTTATTATTCTCAGTACCTTTGGTATGAGAGGCAGAGGGGAGAACACATAAACCGACTGGTACACCCACGGTGTTACCAGAGCGTCCATAGCTATCGCCTGAGGGTCCTTTGACCCGGTGCAATATCTTTTATAGCTTTTTGTTGAGGCGGGACGCCATCATGTCCACCTGTGGCCTTTCCCAATGGTGTACAATCCTATTGGAAGACTTCTGGAGGAAGTCCCCATTCTCCCGGGTGGAGGTCGTGTCTGTTGAGAAGATCTGCTTCCCAGTTGTCCACTCCGGGAATGAACACTGCTGACAGTGCTAACACATGATTTTCCGCCTATCGGAGAATCCTCGTGGCTTCTGCCATCGCCATCCTGCTTCTTGTGCCGCCCTGTTGGTTTACATGGGCGACTGCCGTGATGTTGTCTGATTGGATCAGTACCGGCTGGTTTTGAAGCAGAGGCCTTGCCGGCCTCAGGGCATTGTAAATGGCCCTCAGGTCCAGAATATTTATGTGTAGGGAAATAACCTGACTTGACCAAAGTCCCTGGAAATTTCTTCCCTGTGTGACTGCCTCCCAGCCTCAAAGGCTGGAATCCATGGTCACTAGGACCTAGTCCTGTATGCCGAACCTGCGGCCCTCTTGAAGATGGGCACTCTGCAGCCACCACAGTAGAGATACCCTGGTCCTTGGAGACAGGGTTATCAGCCTATGCATCGGAAGATGCGATCCGGACCACTTGTCCAACAGGTCCCTCTGAAAAGTTCTTGTATGGAACCTGCCTAATGGGATTGCTTCGTAGGAAGCTACCATTTTTCCCAGGACTCGCGTGCAATGATGCACCGCTACCTATTTTGGCTTCAGGAGGTCTCTGACTAGAGATGACAACTCCTTGGCTTTCTCCTCCGGGAGAAACACTATTTCTGGTTTATGTCCAGAACCATCCCCAGGAACAGTAGACGTGTCATAGGAACCAGCTGTGACTTTGGACTGTTTAGAATCCAACCATGCTGTTGTAGCACTTTCCAAAATAGTGCTACCCCGACTACCAACTGCTCCTTGGACCTCGCCCTTATAACGAGATTGTCCAAGTACGGGATAATTACAACTCCCTTTTTTTGAAGGAGTATCAACATTTCGGCCATTACCTTGATAAAACACCCTCGGTGCCATGTACAGTCCAAACGGCAGTGTCTGGACTTGGTAATGGTAATCCTGTACCACAAATCTGAGGTACTCCTGGCGAGGATGGTAAATGGGGACATGCAGGTAAGCATCCTTGATGTCCCAGGATACCATGTAATCCCCCTTGTCCAGGCTTGGAATAACCGCCCTGAGCGATTCCATCTTGAACTTGAATTTTTGTGTTCAAGGATTTTAAATATAAAATGGGTCACACCGAACCATGCGGTTTCGGTACCCCAACCCGTGTGGAATAGTAACCCCGTCCTTGTTGAAGTAGGGGCACCTTGAGTATTACCTGCTGGGAATACCGCTTATTAATTGCCTCTAGCACAGCCTCCCTGCCTGAGGGAGTTGTCAGCAAGGCATATTTTAGGAAACGGCTGGGGGGAGACATCTCGAATTCCAGCTTGTACCCTTGAAATACTACTTGAAAGAAACAGGGATCCACCTGTGAGCGAGCCCACTAATTGCTGAAATTTTTGAGACGGCCCCCCACCGTACCTGGCTACACCTGTGGAGCACCCGCGTCGTGGTGTGGCCTCACAGGAGGCGGGGGAAGAATCTTGATTCTGGGAACAGGCTGACTGGTGCAGCTTTTTTCCCTCTACCCTTGTCTCTGTACAGAAAGGAAGCGCCATTTGACCCGCTTGCTTTTCTGAAGCCGAAAGGACTGTACCTTTGTCTGTGAGGAAACCTGAGGTAAAATTATTTCTTCCCAGCAGTTGCTGTGGGTACGAGGTCCCAGAGACCATCCCCAAATAATTCCTCACCCTTATAAGGCTCTCTATGCACTTTTTAAGTCAGCATCACCTGTCCAGTGACAGGTCTCTAATACCCTCCTGACAGAATGGACATTACATTTATTTTGGATGCCAGCCGGCAAAATATCCCTCTGTGCATCCCCCATATATAAGACGACGTCTTTAATATGTTTTTATGTTTTCCAACTAGTATCCCTGTTTGACAGGGTCACCGACCACGCTGCAGCAGCACTATCTGCAGGTCTCAGTCTAGTACCTGAGTGTGTAAATACAGACTTCAGGATAGCCTCCTGTTTTTTATCAACAGGTACCTATTAAAGTGGCCGTATCCTAAGACGGCAGTGCCACCTTTTTTGACAAACGTGTGAGCGCCTTATCCACCCTAGGGGATATCTCCCAGCGTAACTTATCCACCTGGCGGGAAAGGGTACGCCATCAGTAACTTTTTATAAATTACCAGTTTCTTAACGGGGGAACCCACGCTTTCACACACTTCCTTTATTCATCTGATGGGGGAACAAAACACTGCCTGCTTTTTCTCCCCAAACCTAAAACCCATTTTTAGAGGTGCTTGGGTTAAAGTCAGAAATGTATAACACATTTTTTATTGCCGGGATCACATCACGGATGTTCCTAGTGGATTGTGTATATGTCTCCACCTTGTCGACACTGGAGTCAGACTCCGTGTCGACATCTGTGTCTGCCATCTGAGAGAGCGGGCGTTTTTGAGCCCCTGATGGCCTTTGAGACGCCTGGGCAGGCGCGGGCTGCGAAGCCGGCTGTCCCACAGCTGTTACGTCATCCACCCTTTTATGTAAGGAGTTGACACTGTCGGTTAATACCTTTCACCTATCCATCCACTCTGGTGTCGGCCCCACAGGGGGCGACATCACATATATCGGCCTCTGTTCTGTCACCATATAAGCCTCCTCATTCAACATGTCGACACAGCCGTACCGACACACCGCAGACACACAGGGAATGCTCTAAACGAGGACAGGACCCACAAAAGCCCTTTGGGGGGACAGAGTAAGAGTATGCCAGCACACACCAGAGCGCTATATATATACAGGGACTAACTGAGTTATGTCCCTAATAGCTTTTATATAATATACTGTATACAGTGCCAATTTTAATGCCCCCCCTCTCTTTTCCCTCTTACTGTACTGTAGAATTGCAGGGAAGAGCCAGGGAGCTTCCCTCCAGCCGAGCTGTGAGGGAAAAATGGCGCCAGTGTGCTGAGGAGATAGGCTCCGCCCCTTTTTCGCGGCCTATTCTCCCATTTTTTATGGAATTCTGGCAGGGGTATTTACCTCATATATAGCCCCTGGGGCCATATATTGAGGTATTTTAGCCAGCCAAGGTGTTTTTATTGCTGCCTCAGGGCGCCCCCCCCAGCGCCCTGCACCCTCAGTGACCGGAGTGTGAAGTGTGTGAGAGGAGCAATGGCGCACAGCTGCAGTGCTGTGCGCTACCTTGGTGAAGACAGAGTCTTCATGCCGCCGATTTTCCGGACCATCTTCTTGCTTCTGGCTCTGTAAGGGGGACGGCGGCGCGGCTCCGGGACCGAACATCAAGGCTGGGCCTGCGGTCGATCCCTCTGGAGCTAATGGTGTCCAGTAGCCTAAGAAGCCCAATCCGGCTGCAAGCAGGCGAGTTCGCTTCTTCTCCCCTTACGCTGCAGTGAGCCTGTTGCCAGCAGGTCTCACTGAAAATAACAAATTCTAAGACTATAACTTTCTAAGAGCTCAGGAGAGCCCCTAGTGTGCATCCAACCTCGGCCGGGCACGAAATCTAACTGAGGCTTGGAGGAGGGTCATAGTGGGAGGAGCCAGTGCACACCAGGTAGTCTAAGATCTTTCTAGAGTGCCCAGCCTCCTTCGGAGCCCGCTATTCCCCATGGTCCTTACGGAGTTCCCAGCATCCACTAGGACGTTAGAGCAGGCCTGGCCAACCAGTGGCTCTCCAGATGTTGTGAAACTACACATCACAGCATGCCTTGCCACAGTTTTAGCATTTCCTAATAGCAAAACTGTGACAAAGCATGATGGGACTTGTAGTTTTACAACAGCTGGAGAGCCACAGGTTGGCCAGGCCTGCGTTAGAGAAATAAGAATTTACTTACCGATAATTCTATTTCTCGTAGTCCGTAGTGGATGCTGGGGACTCCGTCAGGACCATGGGGAATAGCGGCTCCGCAGGAGACAGGGCACAAAAGTAAAAGCTTTAGGATCAGGTGGTGTGCACTGGCTCCTCCCCCTATGACCCTCCTCCAAGCCTCAGTTAGGATACTGTGCCCGGACGAGCGTACACAATAAGGAAGGATTTTGAATCCCGGGTAAGACTCATACCAGCCACACCAATCACACTGTACAACCTGTGATCTGAACCCAGTTAACAGCATGATAACAGCGGAGCCTCTGAAAAGATGGCTCACAACAATAATAACCCGATTTTTGTAACAATAACTATGTACAAGTATTGCAGACAATCCGCACTTGGGATGGGCGCCCAGCATCCACTACGGACTACGAGAAATAGAATTATCGGTAAGTAAATTCTTATTTTCTCTGACGTCCTAAGTGGATGCTGGGGACTCCGTCAGGACCATGGGGATTATACCAAAGCTCCCAAACGGGCGGGAGAGTGCGGATGACTCTGTAGCACCGAGTGAGAGAACTCCAGGTCCTCCTCAGCCAGGGTGTGCCCCTGACCAAGTAGCAGCTCGGCAAAGTTGTAAAGCAGAGACCCCTCGGGCAGCCGCCCAAGATGAGCCCACCTTCCTTGTGGAATGGGCATTTACATATTTTGGCTGTGGCAGGCCTGCCACAGAATGTGCAAGCTGAATTGTACTACACATCCAACTAGCAATCGTCTGCTTAGAAGCAAGAGCACCCAGTTTGTTGGGTGCATACAGGATAACAGCAAGTCAGTTTTCCTGACTCCAGCCGTCCTGGAAACCTATATTTTCAGGGCCCTGACAACATCTAGCAACTTGGAGTCCTCCAAGTCCCTAGTATCCGCAGGTACCACAATAAGCTGGTTCAGGCGAAACGCTGACACCACCTTAGGGAGAAACTGGGGACGAGTCCGCAGCTCTGCCCTGTCCGAATGGACAATCAGATATGGGCTTTTGTGAGACAAAGCCGCCAATTCTGACACTCGCCTGGCCGAGGCCAGGGCCAACAGCATGGTCACTTTCCATGTGAGATATTTCAAATCCACAGATTTGAGCGGTTTAAACCAATGTGATTTGAGGAATCCCAGAACTACGTTGAGATCCCACAGTGCCACTGGAGGCACAAAAGGGGGTTGTATATGCAGTACTCCCTTGACAAACTTCTGGACTTCAGGAACTGAAGCCAATTCTTTCTGGAAGAAATTCGACAGGGCCGAAATTTGAACCTTAATGGACCCCAATTTGAGGCACATAGACACTCCTGTTTGCAGGAAATGTAGGAATCGACCGAGTTGAAATTCCTCCGTGGGGGCCTTCCTGGCCTCACACCATGCAACATATTTTCGCCAAATGCGGTGATAATGTTGTGTGGTCACCTCCTTCCTGGCTCTGACCAGGGTAGGGATGACCTCTTCCGGAATGCCTTTTTCCCTTAGGATCCGGCGTTCAACCGTCATGCCGTCAAACGCAGCCGCGGTAAGTCTTGGAACAGACATGATCCTTGCTGAAGCAAGTCCCTTCTTAGTATCTCTTGAAGTTCCGGGTACCAAGTCCTTCTTGGCCAATCCGGAGCCACGAGTATAGTTCTTACTCCTCTCCTTCTTATAATTCTCAGTACCTTGGGTATGAGAGGCAGAGGAGGGAACACATACACCGACTGGTACACCCACGGTGTTACCAGAGCGTCCCAGCTATTGCCTGAGGGTCTCTTGACCTGGCGCAATACCTGTCCAGTTTTTTGTTCAGACGGGACGCCATCATGTCCACCTTTGGTCTTTCCCAACGGTTCACAATCATGTGGAAGACTTCCAGATGAAGTCTCCACTCTCCCGGGTGGAGGTCGTGCCTGCTGAGGAAGTCTGCTTCCCAGTTGTCCACTCCCGGAATGAACACCGCTAACAGTGTTATCACATTATTTTTCGCCCAGCGAAGAATCCTTGCTGCCATTGCCCTCCTGCTTCTTGTGCCGCCCTGTCTGTTTACGTGGGCGACTGCCGTGATGTTGTCCGACTGGATCAGCACCGGTTGACTTTGAAGCAGAGGTCTTCCTAGGCTCAGAGCATTGTAAATTGCCCTTAGCTCCAGTATATTTATGCGGAGAGAAGTCTCCAGACTTGACCACACTCCTTGGAAATTTCTTCCCTGTGTGACTGCTCCCCAGCCTCTCAGGCTGGCATCCGTGGTCACCAGGACCCAGTCCTGAATGCCGAATCTGCTGCCCTCTAGTAGATGAGCACTCTGCAGCCACCACAGAAGAGACACCCTTGTCCTTGGAGACAGGATTATCCGCTGATGCATCTGAAGATGCGATCCGGACCATTCGTCCAGCAGATCCCACTGAAAAATTCTTTCGTGAAATCTGCCGAATGGAATCGCTTCGTAAGAAGCCACCATTTTTCCCAGGACTCTTGTGCATTGATGCACTGACACTTGGCCTGGTTCTAGGAGGTTCCTAACTAGCTCGGATAACTCCCAGGCTTTCTCCTCCGGGAGAAACACCTTTTTCTGGACTGTGTCCAGAATCATCCCTAGTAACAGCAGACGTGTCGTCGGAATCAGCTGCGATTTTGGAATATTTAGAATCCACCCGTGCTGTCGTAGAACTACTTGAGATAGTGCTACTCCGACCTCCAACTGTTCTCTGGACCTTGCCCTTATCAGGAGATCGTCCAAGTAAGGGATAATTAAGACGCCTTTTCTTTGAAGAAGAATCATCATTTCGGCCATTACCTTGGTAAAGACCCGGGGTGCCGTGGACAATCCAAACGGCAGCGTCTGAAACTGATAGTGACAGTTCTGTACCACGAACCTGAGGTACCCTTGGTGAGAAGGGCAATTTGGGACATGGAGGTAAGCATCCTTGATGTCCAGGGACACCATATAGTCCCCTTCTTCCTGGTTCGCTATCACTGCTCTGAGTGACTCCATCTTGATTTGAACCTTTGTATGTAAGTGTTCAAAGATTTAGAATAGATCTCACCGAGCCGTCTGGCTTCAGTACCACAAATAGTGTGGAATAATACCCTTTTCCTTGTTGTAGGAGGGGTACTTTGATTATCACCTGCTGGGAATACAGCTTGTGAATTGTTTCCAATAATGCCTCCCTGTCGGAGGGAGACGTTGGTAAAGCAGATTTCAGGAACCTGCGAGGAGGAGACGTCTCGAATTTCCAATCTGTACCCCTGGGATACTACTTGTAGGATCCAGGGGTCCACTTGCGAGTGAGCCCACTGCGCGCTGAAACTCTTGAGACGACCCCCCCCACCGCACCTGAGTCCGCTTGTACGGCCCCAGCGTCATGCTGAGGACTTGGCAGAAGCGGTGGAGGGCTTCTGTTCCTGGGAAGGGGCTGCCTGCTGCAGTCTTCTTCCGTTCCTCTACCCCTGGGCAGATATGACTGGCCTTTTGCCCGCTTGCCCTTATGGGGACGAAAGGACTGAGGCTGAAAAGACGGTGTCTTTTTCTGCTGAGATGTGACTTGGGGTAAAAAGGTGGATTTTCCAGCTGTTGCCGTGGCCACCAGGTCCGATGGACCGACCCCAAATAACTCCTCCCCTTTATACGGCAATACTTCCATGTGCCGTTTGGAATCTGCATCACCTGACCACTGTCGTGTCCATAAACATCTTCTGGCAGACATGGACATCGCACTTACTCATGATGCCAGAGTGCAAATATCCCTCTGTGCATCTCGTATATATAGAAATGCTCTATAGTCAATAAAATACTGTCCCTGTCAAGGGTATCAATATTTTCAGTCAGGGAATCCGACCAAGCCACCCCAGCGCTGCACATCCAGGCTGAGGCGATCGCTGGTCGCAGTATAACACCAGTATGTGTGTATATACTTTTTAGGATATTTTCCAGCCTCCTATTAGCTGGCTCCTTGAGGGCGGCCGTATCTGGAGACGGTAACGCCACTTGTTTTGATAAGCGTGTGAGCGCCTTTAATTTTCTATCGGGGGAAACCCACGCATCATCACACACTTCAATTAATTTATCTGATTCAGGAAAAACTACAGGCAGTTTTTTCACACCCCACATAATACCCTTTTTTGTGGTACTTGTAGTATCAGAAATATGTAACACCTCCTTCATTGCCCTTAACATGTAACGTGTGGCCCTAATGGAAAATACGTTTGTTTCTTCACCGTCGACACTGGAGTCAGTGTCCGTGTCTGTGTCGACCGACTGAGGTAATGGGCGTTTTAAAGCCCCTGACGGTGTTTGAGACGCCTGGACAGGTACTAATTGGTTTGCCGGCCGTCTCATGTCGTCAACCGACCTTGCAGCTTGTTGACATTATCACGTAATTCCCTAAATAAGCCATCCATTCCGGTGTCGACTCCCTAGAGAGTGACATCACCATTACAGGCAATTGCTCCGTCTCCTCACCAACATCGTCCTCATACATGTCGACACACACGTACCGACACACAGCACACACACAGGGAATGCTCTGATAGAGGACAGGACCCCACTAGCCCTTTGGGGAGACAGAGGGAGAGTTTGCCAGCACACACCAAAACGCTATAATTTTACAGGGACAACCTTATATAAGTGTTTTCCCTTATAGCATCTTAATATGTAATAATATCGCCACAAAAATGCCCCCCCTCTCTGTTTTAACCCTGTTTCTGTAGTGCAGTGCAGGGGAGAGCCTGGGAGCCTTCCCACCAGCAGTTCTGTGAGGGAAAATGGCGCTGTGTGCTGAGGAGAATAGGCCCCGCCCCCTTTTCGGCGGGCTTCTTCTCCCGTTTTTCTGACAACCTGGCAGGGGTTAAATACATCCATATAGCCTCAGGGGCTATATGTGATGTATTTTTAGCCAGCATAGGTACTTTCATTGCTGCCCAGGGCGCCCCCCCAAGCGCCCTGCACCCTCAGTGACCGTTGGTGTGAAGTGTGCTGAGAGCAATGGCGCACAGCTGCAGTGCTGTGCGCTACCTTAAGAAGACTGGGAAGTCTTCAGCCGCCGATTTCTGGACCTCTTCTCTCTTCAGCATCTGCAAGGGGGTCGGCGGCGCGGCTCCGGTGACCCATCCAGGCTGTACCTGTGATCGTCCCTCTGGAGCTAGTGTCCAGTAGCCTAAGAAGCCAATCCATCCTGCACGCAGGTGAGTTCACTCCTTCTCCCCTAAGTCCCTCGATGCAGTGAGCCTGTTGCCAGCAGGACTCACTGAAAATAAAAAACCTAACAAAACTTTTACTCTAAGCAGCTCTTTAGGAGAGCCACCTAGATTGCACCCTTCTCGGCCGGGCACAAAGATCTAACTGAGGCTTGGAGGAGGGTCATAGGGGGAGGAGCCAGTGCACACCACCTGATCCTAAAGCTTTTACTTTTGTGCCCTGTCTCCTGCGGAGCCGCTATTCCCCATGGTCCTGACGGAGTCCCCAGCATCCACTTAGGACGTCAGAGAAATGTGGATTTCCCAGCCGTTGCCGTGGCCACCAGGTCTGTTAGACCTACCCCAAATAACTCCTTTTTGTAATCAGCCTCACCTGACCACTGTCTTGTCCATAACCCTCTTCTGGCAGAAATGGACAGCGCACTTACTCTTGATGCCAGTTGGCAAATATCCCTCTGTGCATCACGCATATATAGAAATGCATCTTTTAAATGCTCTATAGTCAGTAATATACTGTCCCTATCTAGGGTATCAATATTGTCAGTCAGGGAATCCGACCTCGCAGTATCACACCCGTGTGAGTGTATATACATTTTAGGATATTTTCCTGCTTTCTGTCAGCAGGTTCCTTAAGGGCGGCCGTATCCGGGGACGGTAGTGCCACCTGTTTAGACAAGCGTGTGAGCGCTTTATCCACCCTAAGGGGTGTTTCCCAACGTGCCCTATCCTCTGGCGGGAAGGGGTATGATGCTAATAACTTTTTAGGAATTAACAGTTTTTATCGGGGGAAACCCACGCATCATCACACACTTCATTTAATTCCTCAGATGCAGGAAAAACTACAGGCAGTTTTTTCTTACCCAACATAATACCCTTTTTAGTGGTACTGGTATTATCAGAAATATGTAAAACATTTTCCATAGCCTCAATCATGTAACGTGTGGCCCTACTGGAAGTCACATTCGTCTCTTAATCGTCGACACTGGAGTCAGTATCCGTGTCGGCGTCTGTATCTGCCATCTGAGGTAACGGGCGTTTTAGAGCCCCTGATGGCTTTTGAGACACCTGGACAGGCACAGGCTGAGTAGCCGGCTGTCTCATGTCATCAATCTTTTGTAAAGAGCTGACACTGTCACGTAATTCCTTCCATAAGCTCAGCCACTCAGGTGTCGACTCCCTAGGGTGTGACATCTCCATTACAGGCAATTGCTCCGCCTCCACACCATTTTCCTCCTCATACATGTCGACACAATCGTACCGACACACAGCACACACACAGGGAATGCTCTGATAGAGGACAGGACCCCACTAGCCCTTTGGGGAGACAGAGGGAGAGTATGCCAGCACACACCAGAGCGCTATATATATATACAGGAATACCACTATAAAATGTGCTTTTCCCTTATAGCTGCTGTTATTATTAGAAACTGCGCCAAATTAGTGCCCCCCTCTCTTTTTTACCCTTTTCTGTAGTGCAGGACTGCAGGGGAGAGTCAGGGAGACGTCCTTCCAGCGGAGCTGTGATGGAAAATGGCGCCCGTGTGCTGAGGAGATAGGCTCCGCCCCCTTCTCGGCGGCCTTTTCTCCCACTTTTTGGTGAGTTCTGGCAGGGGTTAAAATACATCCATATAGCCCTGGGGGTTATATGTGGTGTATTTTTGCCAGCCAAGGTGTTTACATTGCTGCTCAGGGCGCCCCCCCCTAGCGCCCTGCACCCTCAGTGACCGAAGTGTGAAGTGTGCCTGAGTAACAATGGCGCACAGCTGCAGTGCTGTGCGCTACCTTGTTGAAGACTGATGTCTTCTGCCGCCGATTTTTCCGGACCTCTTCTTGCTTCTGGCTCTGTAAGGGGGCCGGCGGCGCGGCTCTGGGACCGAGCTCCGAGGCTGGGCCTGTGTTCGGTCCCTCTGGAGCTAATGGTGTCCAGTAGCCTAAGAAGCCCAAGCTGGCTGCAAGCAGGCAGGTTCGCTTCTTCTCCCCTTAGTCCCTCGATGCAGTGAGCCTGTTGCCAGCAGGTCTCACTGAAAATAAAAAACCTAAAACTAAACTTTCACTAAGAAGCTCAGGAGAGCCCCTAGTGTGCACCCTTCTCGGCCGGGCACAAAAATCTAACTGAGGCTTGGAGGAGGGTCATAGGGGGAGGAGCCAGTGCACACCAGGTAGTCCTAAAGCTTTACTTTTGTGCCCAGTCTCCTGCGGAGCCGCTATTCCCCATGGTCCTTACGGAGTTCCCAGCATCCACTAGGACGTCAGAGAAAATGCCCATATATTAACATGCAATTTAATAATCATACATGGGCACTCTAGATTTTTTTTCCGGGGGGGGATTCAATTGTTTTGTGGAAGCCCAAAAGTAGTTGTCTCCCACCGGAGCAATTCAGTTGTTCCCCCTCCTTGGCTGGGCACCCAAACCATGGAGTTTTCGCACACTTCAGCTGCACCTCAGTAGGTTGTGAGCTGAAATGTGTCTCCCTGGCTGCATGAGTGCATATCCTCCATTGGGTGCCACTGCATATGCGATCACATCGGGAAAGGAGCCTGTCCCTGCGATGATCCGAGTGCAGTATCCAGGTCTCTGTGCAGTCGGGACCTCCATACACAGTGGCCATTTCAGGTAGAGGGTCCCTGGGGAACCCTGCCAGAACTACTGTACATCACCCGAAGTGTAGCTCATAGCCTACAGCCAACGGTGGTCATTCCGAGTTGTTCGCTCGGTAATTTTCTTCGCATTGCAGCGATTTTCCGCTAATTGCGCATGCGCAATGTTCGCACTGCGACTGCGCCAAGTAAATTTGCTAAGAAGTTTGGTATTTTACTCACGGCATTATGAGGTTTTTGCTTCGTTCTGGTGATCGTAATGTGATTGACAGGAAGTAGGTGTTTCTGGGCGGAAACTGGCCGTTTTATGAGTGTGTGTGAAAAAACGCTGCCGTTTCTGGGAAAAACGTGGGAGTGGCTGGAGAAACGGGGGAGTGTCTGGGCGAACGCTGGGTGTGTTTGTGACGTCAAACCAGGAACGAAACTGACTGAACTGATCGCAGTGGCAGAGTAAGTCCCGAGCTACTCAGAAACTGCTAAGAAATTTCTATTCGCAATTTTGAGAATCTTTCGTTCGCAATTTTGCTAAGCTAAGATTCACTCCCAGTAGGCGGCGGCTTAGCGTGTGCAATGCTGCTAAAAGCAGCTTGCGAGCGAACAACTCGGAATGAGGGCCAACATCGGGAATGCTTTGAATTCCCGATATTGATACGTCAGGCCATATTGCATCCCCCATAGATACCTATAGGGGATGGGCTGCGGGCGGAAATGGAGGGATCGCAAAAGGTATCAGAGACAACTGCTGCGATTCCTCCTTCTTACATTGGGGGACATACATATTTGCAGCTAACCCCTGGAAATCTGTGTTTTCGGGAGACACAGCTGCAAATATCGTATGATAAATGGGCCCCTTAGCGAGTTATCTTCAGACTGTATCCCGGGGTTCATAATTCATATGGCTTCAGCAGAGCTCGCCAATCTTCTACCTAAAATAATCAAGAAGCAGAGCTATAGACGCCTTTCAATCAGCGCTACCTATACGCATATGTGGGATTAGAACTACATTGGGAGCCACCATCATAACTGCGTACCTAGAGTCCGTCACCTTGCTCTTTCCCATTTAAACACACAGGGGGAGATGTATGACCAGCCCCATTTCTCCAGTCATTTGTCTGGACCTGCCTTGCCCATACAGTGTGGCGAAGAACGTCCCTGCATCAGAGGCATGTATTATTATCAATGTTGCTGAAGAGGGAGCATAGTAATACACCTCTTTGGCGAAGTGGACTCTCCCTCTTATGGCTGTACCTGCTGTCGGAGACCGCCGCTGCATGGTTTATGCACAGGCACCGGTCAGTAAACCCCCGACAGCTTTTTAAAAAAAAACTTTATTATTCTTTGTTTGCACAAGATCTGGCTGTCGGCCAGTGATGTGCATCCTGCACAGACAGCTGCATTTGTCGGCGTGGTCAGTGCCACTGACTATTCATACATGTGCCGGCACATCGGAACGCTACCTTGCAGATAGGAGTGCCAATAATGAAGGGGAATCTGCAGCGCATAACGTGCACAGATACCGCGGAGGCTCATACATCTACCTCACAGGGTTTTGTATGCCAGCCACTCTGTGCGCACCTACCTGGAGCTATTCCCCAGTGCAGCCATTTTGCTAATACTTGCACCGCTGTGAGCGCCAACAACGGTTCCACGTGCAGTCATCTTACGTCAGCAGTGGCTGTGGAATAGCTGCTATGCAGAACATCGCCTGGCGGGGCCACTCCGTGCATATATTTCTCTTACGTCCTAGAGGATGCTGGGGACTCCGTAAGGACCATGGAGTATAGACGGGCTCTGCAGGAGACATGGGCACTATAAAGAACTTTAGAATGGGTGTGCACTGGCTCCTCCCTCTATGCCCCTCCTCCAGACCTCAGATCCTGTGCCCAGAGGAGACTGCGTGCATTACAGGGGAGCTCTCCTGAGTTTCTCTGTAAAAAGAATTTTGTTAGGTTTTTTATTTTCAGGGAGCGCTGCTGGCAACAGGCTCCCTGCATCGTTGGACTGAGGGGAGAGAAGCAGACCTACTTAAGTGATAGGCTCTGCTTCTTAGGCTACTGGACACCATTAGCTCCAGAGGGAGTCGGAACGCAGGTCTCACCCTTGCCGTTCGTCCCGGAGCCACGCCACTGTCCTCCACACAGAGCCGGAAGATAGAAGCCGGGTGAGTAGAAGAAGTAAGAAGACTTCAAAGGCGGCAGAAGACTTCAGTTCTTCAGTGAGGTAACGCTGCGCGCCATTGCTCCCACACACACACACAACAGCGGGCACTGTAAGGGTGCAGGGCGCAGGGGGGGGGGGGGGGCGCTCTGGGCAGCAATTAATAGCCTCAAGGGACACTGGCAGATGTAAATATACTGCGGAGGCAGTATATTATTAACCCCCGCCAGTTTTTTGATTATTTGAGCGGGACAGAAGCCCGCCGCTGAGGGGGCGGGGCTTGATCCTCCCGCACTAACCAGCGCCATTTTCTCCACAGCACATGCAGAGAAGCTGGCTGCCTGGACTCTTCCCTGCTGAGCACGGTCACAGAGGGCAAAAAAGAGGGGGGGGGGGGGTCTCTTTTTATTGGCGCAGTGAGTGTATATTTATATAAAAGCGCTGTTTGTCTGGAAATTTGGTTTCCAGTGTCAGTTGGCGCTGGGTGTGTGCTGGCATACTCTCTCTCTGTCTCTCCAAAGGGCCTTATTGGGGAACTGTCTCCATATAGACATATCCCTGAGTGTGAGGGTGTGTTGGTACGCGTGTCGGCATGTCTGAGGCGGTAGGCTCTTCTAAGGAGGAGGTGGAGCAGATGATTGTGGTGTCTCCGTCGGCAACGCCGACACATGATTGGATGGATATGCTGAATGTTTTAAATGCAAATGTGGCTTTATTACATAAGGGATTGGACAAAGCAGAGTCCAGGGATAAAGCAGGGAGTCAATCCATGGCTTTGACTGTGTCACAGGGCCCTTCTGGGTCTCAGAAACGCCAACTGTCCCAAGTAGCAGACACTGATACCGACACGGATTCTGACTCCAGTGTCGACTACGAAGATGCGAGGTTACACCCAAGGGTGGCCAAAAGTATTCATTGTATGATTATTGCAATAAAAGATGTTTTACATATCACAGATGACCCCTCTGTCCCTGACACGAGGGTGCACATGTTTAAGGAAAAGAAACCTGAGATAAATTTTCCCCCATCTCATGAGCTGAATGAGTTATTTGAAAAAGCTTGGGAAACTCCAGACAAGAAACTGCAGATTCCCAAGAGAATTCTTATGGCGTATCCTTTCCCGGCAAAGGACAGGGTACGGAGGGAATCCTCGCCCAGGGTGGACAAGGCTTTAACGCGCTTGTCCAAAAAGGTGGCGCTGCCATCTCCAGACACGGCAGCTCTCAGGGATCCTGCTGATCGCAGGCAGGAAACTACCTTGAAGTCAATTTATACACATACGGGTGCCTTGCTCAGACCGGCAATAGCGTCAGCTTGGGTTTGTAGCGCTGTAGCAGCTTGGACAGATACCATGTCAGCTGACATTGATACCCTAGATAGGGATACCATTTTATTGACCTTAGGTCACATTAAAGACGCAGTCTTATATATGAGAGACGCTCAGAGAGACGTTGGCCTGCTGGGTTCGAGAGCCAACGCCATGGCGATTTCTGCTAGGCGAGCCCTGTGAACCGGCCAATGGACGGGTGATGCCGATTTAAAGAGGCATATGGAGTTTTGCCTTACAAAGGTGAGGACTTATTTGGGGAGGGTCTCACGGACCTGGTTTCCACAGCTACGGCAGGTAAATCTACTTTTTTGCCTTATGTTTCCTCACAGCAAAAGAAAACGCCACAATATCAAATGCAGTCCTTTCGGTTGCATAAGTCCAGAAGAGGTCGGGGCTCTTCCTTCCTCGCCAGAGGTAAGGGTAGAGGGAAAAAACTGCCGGCTACGGCTAGTTCCCAGGAGCAGAAGTCCTCCCCGGCTTCTACTAAATCCACCACATGACGCTGGGGCTCCGCGGAGGGAGTCCACTTCGGTGGGGGCACGTCTACGACTCTTCAGCCACGTCTGGGCTCAATCAGAGGTGGATCCCTGGGCAATAGAAATTGTATCCCAGGGTTAGAAGTTGGAATTCGAAGACGTGCCTCCTCGCCGGTTTTTCAAATCGGCTTTACCAGCTTCTTCCCCAGAAAGGGAGATAGTTTTAGCGGCAATTCAAAAACAGTGTCAACAACAAGTGGTTGTCAAGGTTCCCCTAGCTCAACAGTGGAAGGGGTACTATTCAACCCTATTTGTGGTCCCGAAACCGGATGGCTCGGTCAGACCCATTCTAAATTTAAAATCCCTAAACCTGTACTTGAAAAAGTTCAAATTCAAGATGGAATCACTCAGGGCGGTTAACTCCAGCCTGGAAGGGGGGGATTTTATGGTCTCACTAGACAAAGGATGCATACCTTCATGTCCCCATATATCCTCCTCATCAGGCATACCTGAGATTCGCGGTACAGGACTGTCATTACCAGTTTCAGACGTTGCCGTTTGGGCTTTCCACGGCCCCGAGGATTTTCACCAAGGTAATGGCGGAAATGATGGTGCTCCTGCGCAGGCAGGGAGTCACAATTATCCCGTACTTGGACGATCTCCTGATAAAAGCGAGATCGAGAGAACAGTTGCTACAAAGCGTGTCGCTCTCCCTAAGAGTGCTGCAGCAACACGGCTGGATTCTCAATCTACCAAAGTCACAGTTGGTTCCAACGACCAGGTTGACTTTCTTGAGCATGATTCTGGACATGGAACAAAGGAGGGTTTTTCTCCCGATGGAAAAAGCCAAGGAACTCCAGAACATAGTCAGAGACCTGTTAAAACCGAAAAGTGTGTCGGTCCGTCAATGCACTCGAGTACTGAGAAAAATGGTGGCGTCCTACGAGGCCATTCCCTTCGGCAGGTTTCATGCGAGGACGTTTCAGTGGGACCTTCTGGACAAGTGGTCCGGGTCCCATCTGCACATTCATCAAAAAATCAGCCTGTCCCCCAGGGCCAGGGTGTCTCTCCTGTGGTGGCTGCAGAGTGCTCACCTTCTAGAGGGTCGCAGGTTCGGCATTCAGGACTGGGTTTTGGTGACCACGGACGCAAGCCTCCGAGGATGGGGAGCAGTCACACAAGGAAGAAACTTCCAGGGACTATGGTCAAGCCAGGAGGCTTGTCTACACATCAACGTACTGGAATTGAGGGCCATATACAACGGCCTGCGTCAAGCAGAGAATCTTCTTCGCGACCTACCGGTTCTGATTCAGTCAGACAACGTCAAAGCCGTGACTCATGTAAACCGCCAAGGCGGAACAAGGAGCAAAGTGGCAATGGCGGAAGCCACCAGGATTCTTCGCTGGGCGGAAAATCATGTAAGCGCTTTGACAGCAGTCTTCATTCTGGGAGTAGACAACTGGGAAGCAGACTTCCTCAGCAGACACGATCTCCATCCAGGGGAGTGGGGACTTCATCAAGAATTTTTGCAGAGATAACAAGTCATTGGGGACTTCCTCAAATAGACATGATGGCGTCACGCCTCAACAAGAAGCTTCGGAGGTATTGTGCCAGGTCAAGGGACCCTCAGGCAGTAGCAGTGGACGCCTTGATGACACCGTGGGTCTTTCAGTCGGTCTATATGTTCCCTCCTCTTCCACTCATCTCAAAAATATTGAGAATAATAAGACGAAAAAGAGTGCAAACAATACTCATTGTTCCAGATTGGCCTCGCAGGGCCTGGTATTCAGATCTTCAGGAGATGCTCACAGAAGATCCGTGGCCTCTTCCTCTCAGAGGACCTGTTGCAACAGGGGCCCTGTCTGTTCCAAGACTTACCGCTGTTGCGTTTGACGGCATGGCGGTTGAACGCCGAATCCTAGCTGGTAAAGACATTCCGAAGAAGTCATCCCTACTCTGATAAGGGCTAGGAAGGAGGTGACGGCGAAGCATTATCACCGTATCTGGAGAAAGCATGTATCTTGGTGTGAAGCCAAGAATGCTCCTGCGGAGGATTTCCATCTGGGCCGTTTTCTACACTTTCTACAGACAGGAGTGGATATGGGCCTAAAATTAGGCTCCATTAAGGTACAGATTTCGGCCCTATCAATTTTCTTTCAGAAGGAATTGGCTTCTCTCCCAGAAGTCCAGACTTTTGTAAAGGGAGTGCTGCACATCCAGCCTCCTTTTGTGCCTCGAGTGGCACCATGGGACCTTAACGTGGTGTTACATTTCCTGAAATCTCAGTGGTTTGAGCCTCTTCAAACGGTGGAATTAAAATTTCTCACTTGGAAGGTGGTCATGTTGTTGGCCTTGGCATCTGCAAGGCGGGTGTCTGAATTGGCGGCTTTGTCTCACAAAAGTCCCTATCTGATTTTCCATGTGGATAGAGCAGAATTGCAGACTCTTCCTCAATTTTTGCCTAAGGTGGTTTCATCGTTTCATATGAACCAAGCTATTGTGGTGCCTTTGGCTACAGGGGACTTGGAGGATTCCAAGTCCCTTGATGTAGTCAGGGCCTTGAAAATTTATGTAGTCAGGACGGCTCGGGTTAGGAAAACAGAGGCTCTGTTTGTCCTGTATGCAGCCAACAAGGTTGGCGCTCCTGCTTCTAAGCAGACTATTGCTCGCTGGATCTGTAACACGATTCAGCAGGCTCATTCTACGGCTGGATTGCCGTTACCAAATTCGGTAAAGGCCCATTCCACTAGGAAGGTGGGCTCTTCTTGGGCGGCTGCCCGAGGCGTCTCGGCATTACAGCTTTGCCGAGCGGCGACTTGGTCGGGTTCAAACACTTTTGCAAAATTCTACAAGTTTGATACCCTGGCTGATGAGGACCACATGTTTGCTCAATCGGTGCTGCAGAGTCATCCGCACTCTCCCGCCCGGTCTGGAGCTTTGGTATAATCCCCATGGTCCTTACGGAGTCCCCAGCATCCTCTAGGACTTAAGAAAAAAATAAGATTTTACTCACCGGTAAATCTATTTCTCGTAGTCCGTAGTGGATGCTGGGAACTCCGAAAGGACCATGGGGAATAGCGGCTCCACAGGAGACTGGGCACAACTAAAGAAAGCTTTTAGGTCACCTGGTGTGCACTGGCTCCTCCCACTATGACCCTCCTCCAAGCCTCAGTTAGGACACTGTGCCCGGACGAGCTGACATAATAAGGAAGGATTTTGAATCCCGGGTAAGACTCCTACCAGCCACACCAATCACACCGTATAACTCGTGATACTATACCCAGTTTAACAGTATGAAAACAACTGAGCCTCTCAACAGATGGCTCAACAATAACCCTTTATTTAACAATAACTATGTACAAGTATTGCAGACAATCCGCACTTGGGATGGGCGCCCAGCATCCACTACGGACTACGAGAAATAGATTTACCGGTGAGTAAAATCTTATTTTCTCTGACGTCCTAGTGGATGCTGGGAACTCCGAAAGGACCATGGGGATTATACCAAAGCTCCCAAACGGGCGGGAGAGTGCGGATGACTCTGCAGCACCGAATGAGAGAACTCAAGGTCCTCCTCAGCCAGGGTATCAAATTTGTAGAATTTTGCAAACGTGTTTGCCCCTGACCAAGTAGCAGCTCGGCAAAGTTGTAAAGCCGAGACCCCTCGGGCAGCCGCCCAAGATGAGCCCACCTTCCTTGTGGAATGGGCTTTTACTGATTTAGGATGCGGCAGTCCAGCCGCAGAATGCGCCAGCTGAATTGTGCTACAAATCCAGCGAGCAATAGTCTGCTTAGAAGCAGGAGCACCCAGTTTGTTGGGTGCATACAGGATAAATAGCGAGTCAGTTTTCCGGACTCTAGCCGTCCTGGAAACATAAATTTTCAAGGCCCTGACTACGTCCAGTAACTTGGAATCCTCCAAGTCCCTAGTAGCCGCAGGCACCACAATAGGTTGGTTCAAGTGAAAAGCTGATACCACCTTAGGGAGAAACTGGGGACGAGTCCTCAATTCCGCCCTATCCATATGGAAAATCAGATAAGGGCTTTTACATGACAAAGCTGCCAATTCTGACACACGCCTGGCTGAAGCCAAGGCCAATAACATGACCACTTTCCACGTGAGATATTTTAGATCCACGGTTTTAAGTGGCTCAAACCAATGTGATTTTAAGAAACTCAACACCACGTTGAGATCCCAAGGTGCCACTGGAGGCACAAACGGGGCTGAATATGCAGCACTCCCTTCCCAAACGTCTGAACTTCAGGCAGTGAAGCTAGTTCTTTCTGGAAGAAAATCGACAGAGCCGAGATCTGTACCTTAATGGAGCCTAATTTCAGGCCCATAGTCACTCCTGCTTGTAGGAAATGCAGAAATCGACCTAGTTGAAATTCCTCTATTGGGGCCTTTTTGGCCTCACACCAAGCAACATATTTCCGCCATATGCGGTGATAATGCTTTGCAGTTACATCTTTCCTGGCTTTAATCAGCGTAGGAATGACTTCCTCCGGAATGCCCTTTTCCTTCAGGATCCGGCGTTCAACCGCCATGCCGTCAAACGCAGCCGCGGTAAGTCTTGGAACAGACAGGGCCCCTGCTGCAGCAGGTCCTGTCTGAGCGGCAGAGGCCATGGGTCCTCTGAGATCATCTCTTGAAGTTCCGGGTACCACGCTCGTCTTGGCCAATCCGGAACCACGAGTATTGTTCCTACTCCTCGTTTTCTTATTATTCTCAGTACCATTGGTATGAGAGGCAGAGGAGGGAACACATAAACTGACTGATACACCCATGGTGTCACTAGAGCGTCCACAGCTATCGCCTGAGGGTCCCTTGACCTGGCGCAATATCTCTCTAGTTTTTTGTTTAGGCGGGACGCCATCATGTCCACCTGTGGCCGTTCCCATCGATTTACAATCAGCGTGAAGACTTCTGGATGAAGTCCCCACTCTCCCGGGTGGAGGTCGTGCCTGCTGAGAAAGTCTGCTTCCCAGTTGTCCACTCCCGGAATGAACACTGCTGACAGTGCTAGTACGTGATTTTCCGCCCATCGGAGAATCCTTGTGGCTTCTGCCATTGCCATCCTGCTTCTTGTGCCGCCCTGTCGATTTACATGGGCGACTGCCGTGATGTTGTCTGACTGGATCAGTACCGGCTGGTGTAGAAGCAGGGATTTTGCCTGACTTAGGGCATTGTAAATGGCCCTTAGTTCCAGAATATTTATGTGTAGGGAAGTCTCCTGACTCGACCATAGTCCTTGGAAGTTTCTTCCCTGTGTGACTGCCCCCCAGCCTCGAAGGCTGGCATCCGTGGTCACCGGGACCCAGTCCTGTATGCCGAATCTGCGGCCCTCTAGAAGATGAGCACTCTGCAGCCACCACAGCAGAGACACCCTGGTTCTTGGAGACAGGGTTATTAGGCGATGCATCTGAAGATGCGATCCGGACCATTGGTCCAACAGGTCCCACTGAAAGATTCTGGCATGGAACCTGCCGAAAGGAATTGCTTCGTAAGAAGCCACCATCTTTCCCAGGACCCGCGTGCAGTGATGCACCGATACCTGTTTTGGTTTCAGGAGGTCTCTGACTAGAGATGACAGCTCCTTGGCTTTCTCCTCCGGGAGAAACACTTTTTTCTGGACTGTATCCAGAATCATACCCAGGAACAGTAGACGTGTCGTCAGAACCAGCTGTGATTTTGGAATATTCAGAATCCAACCGTGCTGGTGTAGCACCTCCTGAGATAGTGCTACTCCCACCAACAACTGCTCCTTGGACCTCGCCTTTATTAGGAGATCGTCCAAGTACGGGATAATTAAAACTCCCTTTCTTCGAAGGAGTATCATCATTTCCGCCATTACCTTGGTAAACACCCTCGGTGCCGTGGAGAGTCCAAACGGCAGCGTCTGGAATTGGTAATGGCAATCCTGAACCACAAATCTGAGGTACTCCTGGTGAGGATAGTAAATGGGGACATGCAGGTAAGCATCCTTGATGTCCAGGGATACCATGTAATCCCCCTCGTCAAGGCTTGCAATAACCGCCCTGAGCGATTCCATCTTGAACTTGAATTTTTTTATGTATGTGTTCAAGGATTTCAAATTTAAAATGGGTCTCACCGAACCGTCCGGTTTCGGTACCACAAACAGTGTGGAATAGTAACCCCGTCCTTGTTGAAGTAGGGGCACCTTGATTATCACCTGCTGGGAATACAGCTTGTGAATTGCCGCTAGCACAGCCTCCCTGTCTGAAGGAGTAATCGGCAAGGCAGATTTTAGGAACCGGTGGGGTGGAGACGCCTCGAATTCCAGTTTGTACCCTTGAGATACTATTTGCAGGATCCAGGGATCCACCTGTGAGCGAGCCCACTGATCGCTGAAATTTTTGAGGCGGCCCCCCACCGTACCTGGCTCCGCCTGTGGAGCCCCACCGTCATGCGGCGGACTTGGAAGAAGCGGGGGAGGACTTTTGCTCCTGGGAACCTGCTGTTTGTTGCAGCCTTTTTCCCCTACCTCTGCCTCTGGACAGAAAGGACCCGCCTTTTCCACGCCTGTTTCTCTGAGTCCGAAAGGACTGTACCTGATAAAACGGCGCCTTTTTAGGCTGTGAGGGAACATGGGGTAAAAATGCTGACTTCCCAGCAGTTGCTGTGGAAACTAGGTCCGAGAGACCATCCCCAAATAACTCCTCACCCTTATAAGGCAAAACTTCCATGTGCCTTTTTGAATCTGCATCCCCTGTCCACTGGCGAGTCCATAAGCCTCTCCTAGCAGAAATGGACAATGCACTTATTTTAGATGCCAGCCGGCAGATCTCCCTCTGTGCATCTCTCATGTAAAAGACTGAGTCTTTTATATGCTCTATGGTTAGCAGAATAGTGTCCCTGTCTAGGGTGTCAATATTTTCTGACAGGGAATCTGACCACGCAGCGGCAGCACTGCACATCCATGCTGACGCAATAGCTGGTCTAAGTATAATGCCTGAGTGTGTATATACAGACTTCAGGATCGCCTCCTGCTTTCTATCAGCAGGTTCCTTGAGGGCGGCCGTATCCGGAGACGGTAGTGCCACCTTTTTAGACAAACGTGTGAGCGCTTTATCCACCCTAGGGGGTGTCTCCCAACGTGACCTATCCTCTGGCGGGAAAGGGAACGCCAATAGTAACTTCTTAGAGATTACCAATCTTTTATCAGGGAAAGCCCACGCTTCTTCACACACTTCATTTAATTCTTCTGATGGGGGAAAAACTACGGGTAGTTTTTTCTCCCCAAACATAATACCCTTTTTAGTGGTACCTGGGTTTATATCAGAAATTTGTAACACCTCTTTCATTGCTTCAATCATGCAACGAATGGCCTTAGTGGACATTAGACTAGACTCATCGTCGTTGACACTGGTGTCAGTATCCGTGTCGACATCCGCGTCTGCCATCTGAGGTAGCGGGCGTTTTAGAGCCCCCGATGGCCTTTGAGACCAGTGATCGCGATCTGCGAAAAAAATTGTGGGTCCCTGGGACCCCTCACTTTAAAAAACTGGGGTCCTGCTCCACTGTTTGTAGGTCCCATCATGTTTTATGCTTTTGAGTTTCCCATATAGCATCAGACGACCACCACACATGCCTTACCTATGCACTATCAGAAGTCACACTCATTCTCCAGTACAAATAATGCTTAGAATTACTTTGCCTTTATCTCACATAGCCAACACGTACAGACAGAGGGAAAGGTGGCGGGAGGCAGTGGGGAAAGTGCTGGGATCAGGTGGTAGCTTGGGCAGTGTTGCGTGCAGGTAACAGATGGTGGAAAGGGGGTTAAGGGCAGGCAGCAGTTGGTGTTGAGATGGTAGTTAAGGCAGGTAGCAGTTTGGGCAGGGAGGGGATAGAAGGGGAGGGGTAAGGGCAAGTGGCAGTTGGGGTAGGAAGGGGGGATAAGTTTAGATATCAGGTGGGGCAGTACTGAGGTAAGGAGGGGGTTAGGAGCAGTCAGTGCTGGTGGTAGGAAGGAAATAAGTATAGATAGAAGCTGGGAAAACAATGGGGGTGTGGGCAAGGGGAGGTTTAGGGGCTGGTAGTGCTGGTGGTAGGGACATATAGCAGTTGGGGCAGTTCTAGGGCAAGGTGGGGGTTTAGGTCAGGGAGGGGTTAAGGGTAGATAGCAGCTGGGGCAAGGAGTGCGTTAGGGGCAGGTAGGGGTGGATAGCTGACATACAAACATCCAGGAGGCAGTGAGTCTGTGTGGAGGTATAGGATAGTGTCCAGCAAGGTGCACACAGTTACTATAGGCGCTCTGTATGCGGTTGGGTATTGTGTTCTGCGCTCCCTACTGAAGTGTGGGATTGTGGAATGTAAAAAATCTGTACAACCTTGGGTCATTTGGAAAAATTTTAAGTACATAGAAAAGGGAATAAAAATCAGTCAAAATAAAATAACAGTAAAAACAGTTTTTGGTACCACAGTGTCAAAGAAATAATGTACAATGTAAAAGTACAGTATACAGGCAGCATAGGTAGTCAGTGCTGACTGATGGTCCTGCTCCTAATATGTTAATTATGCAGAGTAATATCAATACGGGCACTTACATCTCCCCGGTGGGGGTTAGCAGCGCAAATTCATAATGCAATAGTTCAGTGGATCCTTTTATCTCTATCCATCTGTGTGGATTTGGTTTAAGTGGCATCTCTTTCCAGAGGCAATGATGTTGTTACACAGGTGCCTGTGTGCCGCGACTCCTGCAGTGTAGCGATAGCGTCTTGCAGGGATCAGAGTATCTGGGTTTGAAACACGCTGCTGCTAACCCCCCTCCGGGGAGATGTAAGTGCCCGTATAAGTATTACTCTCAGCATTAACATATTAGGAGCAGAACCATCAGTCACCACTCACCGCTAACTACCTATGCTGCCCTCTCCATTTCAAAACTAATCTTTATGGACTGCAAGGGTCTGTAATAATGTGACCGGCGGTCGGGATCCCGATGGTCACTATACTGACACTGGAATCCCTATCTCTATCCTGACCGACAGTCGGCATGCCAACTAACAGGGACTGTTCTCACTCGTGGGTGTCCCATAGAGTGGGAATAGGACCTGTGGCGAACGCAGCAAACCACTGAGCCCACAAGGGGCTTCGTTGCGCTCTCAGCTCCCCCCACCCCACCAGGATCCCAGGGTCGGTATGATGACCTCCAGGATCCCAAACACCGGTCTCCCAATACTGACCCGACTGCAAAACTGCCTGTATACTGTACTTTTACATTGTACATTATTTCTTTGACACTGTGGTACCAAAAATATTTTTTACATATTTTATTTTTACTTTGATTTTTATTTCCTTTTCTATGTACTTACAGTACATGTTACACTTTTATATGTACTATTTCTATGCCACATCTGTTACCTGTACTAACACACACTTCGTTTAAACTATAAATATTAAACAATTACCCTTATTTAAATCTTGCTGCACTCCAGATTATTTGTTTACCTTTACCCTCGTAAAAGGCACTCACCCGGCAAAGAGATTCTGTAGGTCCTTCTACAGGTTGGGGGTAGGGGGCTGACTTCTGTGGCGGAGCAGCGGTTCTCAAAGCTAGAAAGTTAGCCAGAAGCACAAGGGGTCGCTGCAAACTGCAGGACGATGGCAGGAACACCAGCGTTGTTGGAATGGCAGCCTCAGAGGCAAGTGGGTCACAGGCAGTACACCTCCGACCCATACGCGGGAAGCAGCCAACTGCAGCATGAAGAGTAACAGCGGGGGTGGCGGCAGTGTGGAGGAGTCACAGCAGGGACCGGCGCATCAGCGATCCCGGCAGCAACAGGGAGCCGGCACTCATCACGTCACGGGTAAGCGGCTGCAGGGATCTTGAGACGCGCGGAGCGGAGGCTACGGGTGCCGTTTTGCGCAACGGTGATTGGCTGGCTGGGGTGACAGTACAGGGAGCATGATGATTGGTTGGGGAAACATAACAGACAGCATGGAGGTGGTGATTGGCTGCGGCACGGGAGCAGGCAGGACACACACAGCCAGATTAGAGCGCGTCCTGTGGGACCCACTGATTTCTTAAACATGAGTCCTAGGGAGTTACTTTCGGGTAAAATACGCGCTATAGCGCGTTTTTGCGATCACTGGAGACGCCTGGACAGGCACGAGCTGAGAAGCCAACTGTCCCGCATTTGGCATGTCGTCAAATTTTTTGTGTAAGGAGTCGACACGTGCACGCAATTCCTTCCATAAGTCCATCCACTCAGGTGTCTGCCCCGCAGGGGGTGACATCCCTTCTATAGGCATCTGCTCCGCCTCCACATCATTATCCTCATCAAACATGTCGACACAGCCGTACCGACACACCGCACACACACAGGGAATGCTCTAACAGAGGACAGGACCCACAAAAGCCCTTTGGGGAGACAGAGTGAGAGTATGCCAGCACACACCAGAGCGCTATATAATGCAGGGACTAACTGAATTATGTCCCCTATAGCTGCTGTTATATATACTGCGCCTAAATTTAGTGCCCCCCCTCTCTTTTTTACCCTTTTCTGTAGTGTAGACTGCAGGGGAGAGCCAGGGAGCTTCCTTCCAGCGGAGCTGTGAGGGAGAAATGGCGCCAGTGTGCTGAAGGAGATAGCTCCGCCCCTTTTTCGCAGACTTTTCTCCCGCTTTTTTATGGATTCTGGCAGGGGTAATTATCACATATATAGCCTCTGGGGCTATATATTGTGGTATTTTTGCCAGCCAAGGTGTTTTTATTGCTGCTCAGGGCGCCCCCCCCTAGCGCCCTGCACCCTCAGTGACCGGAGTGTGAAGTGTGTATGAGGAGCAATGGCGCACAGCTGCAGTGCTGTGCGCTACCTTGGTGAAGACTGATGTCTTCTGCCGCCGATTTTCCGGACCTCTTCTTGCTTCTGGCTCTGTAAGGGGGACGGCGGCGCGGCTCCGGGACCGAACACCAAGGCCAGTTCCATGCGGTCGATCCCTCTGGAGCTAATGGTGTCCAGTAGCCTAAGAAGCCCAAGCTAGCTGCAAGCAGGTAGGTTCGCTTCTTCTCCCCTTAGTCCCTCGCTGCAGTGACCCTGTTGCCAGCAGGTCTCACTGTAAAATAAAAAACCTAATTATATACTTTCTTTTTAGAAGCTCAGGAGAGCCCCTAGTGTGCATCCAACCTCGGCCGGGCACAAAATCTAACTGGGGCTTGGAGGAGGGTCATAGTGGGAGGAGCCAGTGCACACCAGGTGACCTAAAAGCTTTCTTTAGTTGTGCCCAGTCTCCTGCGGAGCCGCTATTCCCCATGGTCCTTTCGGAGTTCCCAGCATCCACTAGGACGTCAGAGAAATAAGATTTTAAACCTACCGGTAAATCTTTTTCTCCTAGTCCGAAGAGGATGCTGGGCGCCCGTCCCAGTGCGGACTAAATTCTGCAAGACTTGTATATAGTTTTTTCTTACATAAGGGTTATGTTACAGTTTTGATCAGTCTCGGACTGATGCTGTTTTGTTCATACTGCTAACAGGTTAGTATATTCCATGTTATACGGTGTGGATGGTGTGGGCTGGTATGACTCTTGCCCTTAGATTAACAAAATCCTTTCCTTGTACTGTCTGTCTCCTCTGGGCACAGTTTCTCTAACTGAGGTCTGGAGGAGGGGCAGAGAGGGAGGAGCCAGTGCACACCCATTCTAAAGTTCTTTATAGTGCCCATGTGTCCTGCGGAGCCCGTCTATACCCCATGGTCCTTACGGAGTCCCCAGCATCCTCTACAGACTAGGAGAAAAAGATTTACCGGTAGGTATAAAATCTTATTTCTCTAACGTCCTAGTGGATGCTAGGGACTCCGAAAGGACCATGGGGAATAGCGGCTCCACAGGAGACTGGGCACAAAAGTAAAAAGCTTTAGGACTACCTGGTGTGCACTGGCTCCTCCCCCTATGACCCTCCTCCAAGCCTCAGTTAGATTTTTGTGCCCGAACGAGACGGGTGCAGGCTAAGGGGCTCTCCTGAGCTGCTGAGTGTAAAAGTTTAAAGTAGGTTTTTTTATTTTCAGTGAGACCTGCTGGCAACAGGCTCACTGCACCGAGGGACTAAGGGGAGAAGAAGCGAACTCACCTGCGTGCAGAGTGGATTGGGCTTCTTAGGCTACTGGACATTAGCTCCAGAGGGACGATCACAGGCCCAGCCATGGATGGGTCCCAGAGCCGCGCCGCCGGCCCCCTTACAGAGCCAGAAGAATGAAGAGGTCCGGAAAATCGGCGGCAGAAGACGTCCTGTCTTCAATAAGGTAGCGCACAGCACTGCAGCTGTGCGCCATTGCTCTCAGCACACTTCACACTCCGGTCACTGAGGGTGCAGGGCGCTGGGGGGGGGGGCGCCCTGAGACGCAATAAAAACACCTTTTTGGCAAAAAATACATCACATATAGCTCCTGGGCTATATGGATGCATTTAACCCCTGCCAATTTTTACATAAAAAAGCGGGAGAAAGGCCGCCGATAAGGGGGCGGAGCCTATCTCCTCAGCACACTGGCGCCATTTTTTCCTCACAGCTCCGTTGGAGGAAGGCTCCCTGACTCTCCCCTGCAGTCCTGCACTACAGAAACAGGGTAAAACAAGAGAGGGGGGGGCACTAAATTGGCATATAAATATATACAGCAGCTATATTAGGGAAAAACACTTATATAAGGTTATCCCTGTATATATATAGCGCTCTGGTGTGTGCTGGCAAACTCTCCCTCTGTCTCCCCAAAGGGCTAGTGGGGTCCTGTCCTCTATCAGAGCATTCCCTGTGTGTGTGCTGTGTGTCGGTACGTTGTGTCGACATGTATGAGGAGGAAAATGGTGTGGAGGCGGAGCAATTGCCTGTGTTAGTGATGTCACCCCCTAGGGAGTCGACACCTGACTGGATGGTCTTATGGAAAGAATTACGTGATAGTGTCAGCACTTTACAAAAGACTGTTGACGACATGAGACAGCCGGCAAATCAGTTGATACCTGTACAGGCGTCTCAAACACCGTCAGGGGCTCTAAAGCGCCCGTTACCTCAGGTCGATACAGACACAGACACGGACACTGACTCCAGTGTCGACGGTGAGGAAACAAACGTATTTTCCAGTAGGGCCACACGTTACATGATCACGGCAATGAAGGAGGTTTTGAACATTTCTGATACTGCAAGTACCACAAAAAAGGGTATTATGTGGGGTGTGAAAAAACTACCCGTAGTTTTTCCCGAATCAGATGAATTAAATGAGGTGTGTGATGAAGCGTGGGTTTCCCCCGATAAAAAACTGCTAATTTCTAAAAAGTTATTGGCATTATACCCTTTCCCGCCAGAGGTTAGGGCGCGTTGGGAAACACCCCCTAGGGTAGATAAGGCGCTCACACGCTTATCAAAACAAGTGGCGTTACCGTCTCCTGATACGGCCGCCCTCAAGGAACCAGCTGATAGGAAGCTGGAAAATATCCTTAAAAGTATATACACACATACTGGTATTATACTGCGACCAGCAATCGCCTCAGCCTGGATGTGCAGTGCTGGGGTGGCTTGGTCGGATTCCCTGACTGAAAATATTGATACCCTGGACAGGGACAATATATTATTGACTATAGAGCATTTAAAGGATGCATTTCTATATATGCGAGATGCACAGAGGGATATTTGCACTCTGGCATCAAGAGTAAGTGCGATGTCCATTTCTGCCAGAAGAGGATTATGGACACGACAGTGGTCAGGGGATGCGGATTCCAAACGGCATATGGAAGTATTGCCGTATAAAGGGGAGGAGTTATTTGGGGTCGGTCTATCGGACCTGGTGGCCACGGCAACGGCTGGGAAATCCACCTTTTTACCCCAAGTCACCTCGCAGCAGAAAAAGATACAGTCTTTTCAGGCTCAGTCCTTTCATCCCCATAAGGGCAAGCGGGCAATAGGCCACTCATATCTGCCCCGGGGCAGAGAAAGGGGAAAAAGACTGCAGCAGACAGCCTCTTCCCACGAACAGAAGCCCTCCCCCGCTTCTGCCAAGTCCTCAGCATGACGCAGGGGCCTTACAAGCGGACTCAGGCACGGTGGGGGCCCGTCTCAAGAATTTCAGCGCGCAGTGGGCTCACTCGCAAGTGGACCCCTGGATCCTGCAGGTAGTATCTCAGGGGTACAAATTGGAATTTGAGACGTCTCCCCCTCGCAGGTTCCTGAAGTCTGCTTTACCAACGTCTCCCCCCGACAGGGAGGCGGTGTTGGAAGCCATTCACAAGCTGTATTCCCAGCAGGTGATAATCAAGATACCCCTCCTACAACAGGGAAAGGGGTATTATTCCACGCTGTTTGTGGTACCGAAGCCGGACGGCTCGGTGAGACCCATTTTAAATCTGAAATCCTTGAACACTTACATAAAAAGGTTCAAGTTCAAGATGGAGTCACTCAGAGCAGTGATAGCGAACCTGGAAGAAGGGGACTATATGGTGTCGCTGGACATCAAAGATGCTTACCTCCATGTCCCAATTTGCCCTTCTCACCAAGGGTACCTCAGGTTTGTGGTACAGAACTGTCACTATCAGTTTCAGACGCTGCCGTTTGGATTGTCCACGGCACCCCGGGTCTTTAACCAGGTAATGGCCGAAATGATGATTCTTCTTCGAAGAAAAGGCGTCTTAATTATCCCTTACTTGGACGATCTCCTGATAAGGGCAAGGTCCAGAGAACAGTTAGAGGTCGGAGTAGCACTCTCAAGTAGTACTACGACAGCACGGATGGATTCTAAATATTCCAAAATCGCAGCTGATTCCGACGACACGTCTGCTGTTCCTAGGGATGATTCTGGACACAGTACAGAAAAAGGTGTTTCTCCCGGAAGAGAAAGCCAGGGAGTTATCCGACCTAGTCAGGAACCTCCTAAGACCAGGCCAAGTGTCAGTACAATGCACAAGGGTCCTGGGAAAGATGGTGGCTTCTTACGAAGCGATTCCATTCGGCAGATTCCACGCAAGAACTTTTCAGTGGGATCTGCTGGACAAATGGTCCGTATCGCACCTTCAAATGCATCAGCGGATAACCCTGTCTCCAAGGACAAGGGTGTCTCTCCTGTGGTGGTTACAGAGTGCTCATCTCCTAGAGGGCCGCAGATTCGACATTCAGGATTGGGTCCTGGTGACCACGGATGCCAGCCTGAGAGGCTGGGGAGCAGTCACACAGGGAAGAAATTTCCAGGGCTTGTGGTCAAGCATGGAAACGTCACTTCACATAAATATCCTGGAACTAAGGGCCATTTACAATGCCCTAAGTCAGGCAAGACCTCTGCTTCAGGGTCAGCCGGTGTTGATCCAGTCGGACAACATCACGGCAGTCGCCCACGTAAACAGACAGGGCGGCACAAGAAGCAGGAGGGCAATGATGGAAGTGGCAAGGATTCTTCGCTGGGCGGAAAATCATGTGATAGCACTGTCAGCAGTGTTCATTCCGGGAGTGGACAACTGGGAAGCAGACTTCCTCAGCAGACACGATCTTCACCCGGGGGAGTGGGGACTTCACCCAGAAGTCTTCCACATGATTGTGAACCGTTGGGAAAAACCAAAGGTGGACATGATGGCGTCCCGCCTCAACAAAAAACTGGACAGATATTGCGCCAGGTCAAGGGACCCTCAGGCAATAGCTGTGGACGCTCTGGTAACACCGTGGGTGTACCAGTCAGTGTATGTGTTCCCTCCTCTTCCTCTCATACCAAAAGTACTGAGAATCATAAGAAGGAGAGGAGTAAAGACTATACTCGTGGCTCCGGATTGGCCAAGAAGGACTTGGTACCCGGAAATTCAAGAGATGCTCACGGAAGACCCGTGGCCTCTACCTCTAAGAAAGGACCTGCTCCAGCAGGGACCATGTCTGTTCCAAGACTTACCGCGGCTGCGTTTGACGGCATGGCGGTTGAACGCCGGATCCTGAAGGAAAAAGGCATTCCGGATGAAGTCATCCCTACCCTGATCAAAGCCAGGAAGGATGTAACCGTACAACATTATCACCGTATTTGGCGTAAATATGTTACGTGGTGCGAGGCCAGGAAGGCCCCTACAGAGGAATTTCAACTGGGTCGATTCCTACATTTCCTGCAAACAGGACTGTCTATGGGCCTCAAATTAGGGTCCATTAAGGTTCAAATTTCGGCCCTGTCAATATTCTTCCAAAAAGAACTAGCTTCTGTTCCTGAAGTTCAGACGTTTGTCAAGGGAGTACTGCATATACAGCCTCCTTTTGTGCCTCCAGTGGCACCTTGGGATCTCAATGTAGTTTTGGGATTCCTAAAATCACATTGGTTTGAACCACTCACCACTGTGGACTTAAAATATCTCACATGGAAAGTGGTAATGCTGTTAGCCCTGGCTTCAGCCAGGCGTGTCTCAGAATTGGCGGCTTTATCCAATAAAAGCCCTTACCTAATTTTTCATACGGACAGGGCAGAATTGAGGACTCGTCCTCAATTTCTCCCTAAGGTGGTTTCAGCATTTCACTTAAACCAGCCTATTGTGGTGCCTGCAGCTACTAGGGACTTGGAGGATTCCAAGTTGCTGGACGTAGTCAGGGCCCTGAAAATATATGTTTCCAGGACGGCTGGAGTCAGAAAATCTGATTCGCTGTTTTATCCTGTATGCACCCAACAAGCTGGGTGCTCCTGCTTCTAAGCAGACGATTGCTCGTTGGATTTGTAGTACAATTCAGCTTGCACATTCTGTGGCAGGCCTGCCACAGCCAAAATCTGTAAAAGCCCATTCCACACGGAAAGTGGGCTCATCTTGGGCGGCTGCCCGAGGGGTCTCGGCTTTACAACTTTGCCGAGCAGCTACTTGGTCAGGGGCAAACACGTTTGCTAAATTCTACAAATTTGATACCCTGGCAGAGGAGGACCTGGAGTTCTCTCATTCGGTGCTGCAGAGTCATCCGCACTCTCCCGCCCGTTTGGGAGCTTTGGTATAATCCCCATGGTCCTTTCGGAGTCCCCAGCATCCACTAGGACGTTAGAGAAAATAAGAATTTACTTACCGATAATTCTATTTCTCATAGTCCGTAGTGGATGCTGGGCGCCCATCCCAAGTGCGGATTGTCTGCATTACTTGTACATAGTTATTGTTACAAAAATCGGGTTATTGTTGTTGTGAGCCATCTTTTCAGAGGCTCCTTCTGTTATCATGCTGTTAACTGCGTTCAGATCACAAGTTGTACGGTGTGATTGGTGTGGCTGGTATGAGTCTTACCCGGGATTCAAAATCCTTCCTTATTGTGTACGCTCGTCCGGGCACAGTATCCTAACTGAGGCTTGGAGGAGGGTCATAGGGGGAGGAGCCAGTGCACACCAGGTAGTCCTAAAGCTTTTTACTTTTGTGCCCAGTCTCCTGCGGAGCCGCTATTCCCCATGGTCCTTTCGGAGTCCCCAGCATCCACTACGGACTATGAGAAATAGAATTATCGGTAAGTAAATTCTTATTTTTCTCTCTGTCTGGGGGAGATGTATCAAGCCTTGGAGAGAGATTAAGTGGTGAGAGTTTAACTATCAACCAATCAGATTCTGTCTTTGATCAAGCACAGCCTGTAACATGGCAGTTAGAATGAAGCGGATTGCTTGCTACTTTATCTCTCTCCAATGCTTGATACACTTCCCCCCTCTATAATTTATACGAGGCTGAAGTTAGCTTCTTATTCGGCCAGCTTCTTATTCACTTCTTATTCGGCTCCAGCTTCTTATTCAGAAATTATTATATTCAAATAAATTAAATAAGGATAGATCACTAAGTTAACATTGCATAAACTTCAAATAGTGTCCCTTACACCAATTTACATGACATTTTGCATTAAACAAAAATGATTTAGGCATGAAAATGGTGGTAAAGCAGGCACAGACACCAGATTTCATCATTTTGAATAAGAAGCTGTAGCTGTGCAAGGGTTAAACAGCGTTGGTCAAAACATTTGACACTTGAAACTTACACAGGGTGGTCACTTACATATCACCCACTTGCAATTTGCCTTGACCAACAAGCATTTGGGCATGAAAATGGTGGCAAGGCGGCAACAGACACCAGATTTCATCATTTTGAATAAGAAGCTGTAGCTGTGCAAGGGTTAAACAGCGTTGGTCAAAAGATTTGACACTTGAACCTCACACAGGGTGGTCACTTACATATCACCCACTTGCAATTTGTCTTGACCAACAAGCATTTGGGCATGAAAATGGTGGTAAAGCGGGCACAGACACCAGATTTCATCATTTTGAATAAGAAGCTGTAGCTGTGCAAGGGTTAAACAGCGTTGGTCAAAACATTTGACACTTGAAACTTACACAGGGTGGTCACTTACATATCACCCACTTGCAGTTTGTCTTGACCAACAAGCATTTGGGCATGAAAATGGTGGTAAAGCGGGCACAGACACCAGATTTCATCATTTTGAACAAGAAGCTGTAGCTGTGCAAGGGTTAAACAGCGTTGGTCAAAAGATTTGACACTTGAAACTCACACAGGGTGGTCACTTACATATCACCCACTTGCAATTTGCCTTGACCAACAAGCATTTGGGCATGAAAATGGTGGCAAGGCGGGCACAGACACCAGATTTCATCATTTTGAATAAGAAGCTGTAGCTGTGCAAGGGTTAAACAGCGTTGGTCAAAAGATTTGACACTTGAACCTCACACAGGGTGGTCACTTACATATCACCCACTTGCAATTTGCCTTGACCAACAAGCATTTGGGCATGAAAATGGTGGCAAAGGGGGCACAGACACCAGATTTCATCATTTTGAATAAGAAGCTGTGCAAGGGTTAAACAGCATTGGTCAACAGATTTGACACTTGAAACTCACACAGGGTGGTCACTTACATGTCACCCATTTGCAGTTTGTCTTGACCAACAAGCATTTGGGCATGAAAATGGTGGTAAAGCGGGCACAGACACCAGATTTCATCATTTTGAATAAGAAGCTGTAGCTGTGCAAGGGTTAAACAGCGTTGGTCAAAAGATTTAATACTTGAACCTCACACAGGGTGGTCACTTACATATCACCCACTTGCAGTTTGTCTTGACCAACAAGCATTTGGGCATGAAAATGGTGGTAAAGCGGGCACAGACACCAGATTTCATCATTTTGAATAAGAAGCTGTAGCTGTGCAAGGGTTAAACAGCGTTGGTCAACAGATTTGACACTTGAAACTTACACAGGGTGGTCACTTACATATCACCCACTTGCAATTTGCCTTGACCAACAAGCATTTGGGCATGAAAATGGTGGTAAAGCGGCACAGACACCAGATTTCATCATTTTGAATAAGAAGCTGTAGCTGTGCAAGGGTTAAACAGCGTTGGTCAACAGATTTGACACTTGAAACTTACACAGGGTGGTCACTTACATATCACCCACTTGCAGTTTGTCTTGACCAACAAGCATTTGGGCATGAAAATGGTGGTAAAGCGGGCACAGACACCAGATTTCATCATTTTGAATACGAAGCTGTAGCTGTGCAAGGGTTAAACAGCGTTGGTCAAAAGATTTGATACTTGAAACTCACACAGGGTGGTCACTTACATATCACCCACTTGCAGTTTGTCTTGACCAACAAGCATTTGGGCATGAAAATGGTGGTAAAGCGGGCACAGACACCAGATTTCATAATTTTGAATAAGAAGCTGTAGCTGTGCAAGGGTTAAACAGCGTTGGTCAACAGATTTGACACTTGAAACTTACACAGGGTGGTCACTTACATATCACCCACTTGCAGTTTGTCTTGACCAACAAGCATTTGGGCATGAAAATGGTGGTAAAGCGGGCACAGACACCAGATTTCATCATTTTGAATACGAAGCTGTAGCTGTGCAAGGGTTAAACAGCGTTGGTCAAAAGATTTGATACTTGAAACTCACACAGGGTGGTCACTTACATATCACCCACTTGCAGTTTGTCTTGACCAACAAGCATTTGGGCATGAAAATGGTGGTAAAGCGGGCACAGACACCAGATTTCATAATTTTGAATAAGAAGCTGTAGCTGTGCAAGGGTTAAACAGCGTTGGTCAAAAGATTTGACACTTGAAACTCACACAGGGTGGTCACTTACATATCACCTACTTGCAATTTGCCTTGACCAACAAGCATTTGGGCATGAAAATGGTGGTAAAGCGGCACAGACACCAGATTTCATCATTTTGAATAAGAAGCTGTAGCTGTGCAAGGGTTAAACAGCGTTGGTCAAAAGATTTGACACTTGAAACTCACACAGGGTGGTCACTTACATATCACCTACTTGCAATTTGCCTTGACCAACAAGCATTTGGGCATGAAAATGGTGGCAAGGCGGGCACAGACACCAGATTTCATCATTTTGAATAAGAAGCTGTAGCTGTGCAAGGGTTAAACAGGATTGGTCAACAGATTTGACACTTGAAACTTACACAGGGTGGTCACTTACATATCACCCACTTGCAGTTTGTCTTGACCAACAAGCATTTGGGCATGAAAATGGTGGTAAAGCGGGCACAGACACCAGATTTCATCATTTTGAATAAGAAGCTGTAGCTGTGCAAGGGTTAAACAGCGTTGGTCAACAGATTTGACACTTGAAACTCACACAGGGTGGTCACTTACATATCACCCACTTGCAATTTGCCTTGACCAACAAGCATTTGGGCATGAAAATGGTGGCAAAGGGGGCACAGACACCAGATTTCATCATTTTGAATAAGAAGCTGTGCAAGGGTTAAACAGCATTGGTCAACAGATTTGACACTTGAAACTCACACAGGGTGGTCACTTACATGTCACCCACTTGCAGTTTGTCTTGACCAACAAGCATTTGGGCATGAAAATGGTGGTAAAGCGGGCACAGACACCAGATTTCATCATTTTGAATAAGAAGCTGTAGCTGTGCAAGGGTTAAACAGCGTTGGTCAAAAGATTTAATACTTGAACCTCACACAGGGTGGTCACTTACATATCACCCACTTGCAGTTTGTCTTGACCAACAAGCATTTGGGCATGAAAATGGTGGTAAAGCGGGCACAGACACCAGATTTCATCATTTTGAATAAGAAGCTGTAGCTGTGCAAGGGTTAAACAGCGTTAGTCAACAGATTTGACACTTGAAACTTACACAGGGTGGTCACTTACATATCACCCACTTGCAGTTTGTCTTGACCAACAAGCATTTGGGCATGAAAATGGTGGTAAAGCGGCACAGACACCAGATTTCATCATTTTGAATAAGAAGCTGTAGCTGTGCAAGGGTTAAACAGCGTTGGTCAACAGATTTGACACTTGAAACTTACACAGGGTGGTCACTTACATATCACCCACTTGCAATTTGCCTTGACCAACAAGCATTTGGGCATGAAAATGGTGGTAAAGCGGGCACAGACACCAGATTTCATCATTTTGAATAAGAAGCTGTAGCTGTGCAAGGGTTAAACAGCGTTGTTCAAAAGATTTAATACTTGAAACTCACACAGGGTGGTCACTTACATATCACCCACTTGCAGTTTGTCTTGACCAACAAGCATTTGGGCATGAAAATGGTGGTAAAGCGGGCACAGACACCAGATTTCATAATTTTGAATAAGAAGCTGTAGCTGTGCAAGGGTTAAACAGCGTTGGTCAACAGATTTGACACTTGAAACTTACACAGGGTGGTCACTTACATATCACCCACTTGCAGTTTGTCTTGACCAACAAGCATTTGGGCATGAAAATGGTGGTAAAGCGGGCACCGACACCAGATTTCATCATTTTGAATAAGAAGCTGTATCTGTGCAAGGGTTAAACAGCGTTGGTCAAAAGATTTAATACTTGAAACTCACACAGGGTGGTCATCTACATATCACCCACTTGCAATTTGCCTTGACCAACAAGCATTTGGGCATGAAAATGGTGGTAAAGCGGGCACAGACACCAGATTTCATCATTTTGAATAAGAAGCTGTAGTTGTGCTAGGGTTAAACAGCGTTGGTCAACAGATTTGACACTTGAAACTTACACAGGGTGGTCACTTACATATCACCCACTTGCAGTTTGTCTTGACCAACAAGCATTTGGGCATGAAAATGGTGGTAAAGCGGGCACAGACACCAGATTTCATCATTTTGAATAAGAAGCTGTAGCTGTGCAAGGGTTAAACAGCGTTGGTCAAAAGATTTGACACTTGAAACTCACACAGGGTGGTCACTTACATATCACCCACTTGCAATTTGCCTTGACCAACAAGCATTTGGGCATGAAAATGGTGGCAAGGCGGGCACAGACACCAGATTTCATCATTTTGAATAAGAAGCTGTAGCTGTGCAAGGGTTAAACAGGATTGGTCAACAGATTTGACACTTGAAACTTATACAGGGTGGTCACTTACATATCACCCACTTGCAGTTTGTCTTGACCAACAAGCATTTGGGCATGAAAATGGTGGTAAAGCGGGCACAGACACCAGATTTCATCATTTTGAATAAGAAGCTGTAGCTGTGCAAAGGTTAAACAGCGTTGGTCAACAGATTCGACACTTGAAACTCACACAGGGTGGTCACTTACATATCACCCACTTGCAATTTGCCTTGACCAACAAGCATTTGGGCATGAAAATGGTGGCAAAGGGGGCACAGACACCAGATTTCATCATTTTGAATAAGAAGCTGTGCAAGGGTTAAACAGCATTGGTCAACAGATTTGACACTTGAAACTTATACAGGGTGGTCACTTACATATCACCCACTTGCAGTTTGTCTTGACCAACAAGCATTTGGGCATGAAAATGGTGGTAAAGCGGGCACAGACACCAGATTTCATAATTTTGAATAAGAAGCTGTAGCTGTGCAAGGGTTAAACAGCGTTGGTCAAAACATTTGACACTTGAAACTTACACAGGGTGGTCACTTACATATCACCCACTTGCAATTTGCCTTGACCAACAAGCATTTGGGCATGAAAATAAGATTTTACTTACCGATAAATCTATTTCTCGTAGTCCGTAGTGGATGCTGGGGACTCCGTCAGGACCATGGGGAATAGCGGCTCCGCAGGAGACAGGGCACAAAAGTAAAAGCTTTAGGATCAGGTGGTGTGCACTGGCTCCTCCCCCTATGACCCTCCTCCAAGCCTCAGTTAGGATACTGTGCCCGGACGAGCGTACACAATAAGGAAGGATTTTGAATCCCGGGTAAGACTCATACCAGCCACACCAATCACACTGTACAACCTGTGATCTGAACCCAGTTAACAGCATGATAACAGCGGAGCCTCTGAAAAGATGGCTCACAACAATAATAACCCGATTTTTGTACCAATAACTATGTACAAGTATTGCAGACAATCCGCACTTGGGATGGGCGCCCAGCATCCACTACGGACTACGAGAAATAGATTTATCGGTAAGTAAAATCTTATTTTCTCTAACGTCCTAGTGGATGCTGGGGACTCCGTCAGGACCATGGGGATTATACCAAAGCTCCCAAACGGGCGGGAGAGTGCGGATGACTCTGCAGCACCGAATGAGAGAACTCCAGGTCCTCTTTAGCCAGGGTATCAAATTTGTAGAATTTTACAAACGTGTTCTCCCCCCGACCACGTAGCTGCTCGGCAGAGTCGTAATGCCGAGACCCCTCGGGCAGCCGCCCAGGATGAGCCCACCTTCCTTGTGGAATGGGCATTTACATATTTTGGCTGTGGCAGGCCTGCCACAGAATGTGCAAGCTGAATTGTACTACACATCCAACTAGCAATCGTCTGCTTAGAAGCAAGAGCACCCAGTTTGTTGGGTGCATACAGGATAACAGCAAGTCAGTTTTCCTGACTCCAGCCGTCCTGGAAACCGATATTTTCAGGGCCCTGACAACATCTAGCAACTTGGAGTCCTCCAAGTCCCTAGTAGCCGCAGGTACCACAATAAGCTGGTTCAGGTGAAACGCTGACACCACCTTAGGGAGAAACTGGGGACGAGTCCGCAGCTCTGCCCTGTCCGAATGGACAATCAGATATGGGCTTTTGTGAGACAAAGCCGCCAATTCTGACCCTCGCCTGGCCGAGGCCAGGGCCAACATCATGGTCACTTTCCATGTGAGATATTTCAAATCCACAGATTTGAGCGGTTTAAACCAATGTGATTTGAGGAATCCCAGAACTACGTTGAGATCCCACAGTGCCACTGGAGGCACAAAAGGGGGTTGTATATGCAGTACTCCCTTGACAAACTTCTGGACTTCAGGAACTGAAGCCAATTCTTTCTGGAAGAAAATCGACAGGGCCGAAATTTGAACCTTAATGGACCCCAATCTGAGGCCAATAGACACTCCTGTTTGCAGGAAATGCAGGAATCGACCGAGTTGAAATTTCTTCGTGAAGCCTTCCTGGCCTCACACCACGCAACATATTTTCGCCACATGTGGTGATAATGTTGTGCGGTCACGTCCTTCCTGGCTTTGACCAGGGTAGGAATGACCTCTTCCGGAATGCCTTTTTCCCTTAGGATCCGGCGTTCAACCGCCATGCCGTCAAACGCAGCCGCGGTAAGTCTTGGAACAGACATGGTACGTGCTGAAGCAAGTCCCTTCTTAGCGGCAGAGGTCATGAGTCCTCTGTGAGTATCTCTTGAAGTTCCGGGTACCAAGTCCTTCTTGGCCAATCCGGAGCCACGAGTATAGTTCTTACTCCTCTACGTCTTATAATTCTCAATACCTTGGGTATGAGAAGCAGAGGAGGGAACACATACACCGACTGGTACGCCCACGGTGTTACCAGAACGTCCACAGCTATTGCCTGAAAGTCTCTTGACCTGTCGCAATACCTGTCCAGTTTTTTGTTCAGGCGGGACGCCATCATGTACACCTTTGGTTTTTCCCAACGGTTCACAATCATGTGGAAAACTTCCCGATGAAGTCCCCACTCTCCCGGGTGGAGGTCGTGCCTGCTGAGGAAGTCTGCTTCCCAGTTGTCCACTCCCGGAATGAACACTGCTGACAGTGCTATCACATGATTTTCCGCCCAGCTAAGAATCCCTGCAGTTTTTGCCATTGCCCTCCTGCTTCTTGTGCCGCCCTGTCTGTTTACGTGGGCGACTGCCGTGATGTTGTCCCACTGGATCAATACCGGCTGACCTTGAAGCAGAGGTCTTGCTAAGCTTAGAGCATTATAAATTGCCCTTAGCTCCAGTATATTTATGTGGAGAAAAGTCTCCAGACTTAATCACACTCCCTGGAAATTTTTTCCCTGTGTGACTGCTCCCCAGCCTCTCAGGCTGGCCTCCGTGGTCACCAGCATCCAATCCTGAATGCCGAATCTGCGGCCCTCTAGAAGATGAGCACTCTGTAACCACCACAGGAGAGACACCCTTGTCCTTGGAGATAGGGTTATCCGCTGATGCATCTGAAGATGCGATCCGGACCATTTGTCCAGCAGATCCCACTGAAAAGTTCTTGCGTGGAATCTGCCGAATGGAATCGCTTTGTAATACGCCACCATCTTTCCCAGGACTCTTGTGCAATGATGCACTGACACTTTTCCTGGTTTTAGGAGGTTCCTGACTAGCTCGGATAACTCCCTGGCTTTCTCCTCCGGGAGAAACCCCTTTTTCTGGACTGTGTCCAGTCCCTAGGAACAGCAGACGTGTCGTCGGAAACAACTGCGGTTTTGGAATATTTAGAATCCACCCGTGCTGTCGTAGAACTACTTGAGATAGTGCTACTCCGACCTCCAACTGTTCTCTGGACCTTGCTCTTATCAGGAGGTCGTCCATTTTCTTCGAAGAAGAATCATCATTTCGGGCATTACCTTGGTAAAGACCCGGAGTGCCGTGGACAATCCAAACGGCAGCGTCTGAAACTGATAGTGACAGTTCTGTACCACGAACCTGAGATACCCTTGGTGAGAAGGGCAAATTGGGACATGGAGGTAAGCATCCCTGATGTCCCGGGACACCATATAGTCCCCTTCTTCCTGGTTCGCTATCACTGCTCTGAGTGACTCCATCTTGATTTGAACCTTTGTAAGTGTTCAAATATTTCAGATTTAGAATAGGTCTCACCCAGCCTTCTGGTTTCAGTACCACAATATAGTGTGGAATAATACCCCTTTCCTTGTTGTAGGAGGGGTACTTTGATTATCACCTGCTGGGAATACAGCTTGTGAATTGTTTCCAATACTGCCTCCCTGTCGGAGGGAGACGTTGGTAAAGCAGACTTCAGGAACCTACGAGGGGAAACGTCTCGACTTTCCAATCTGTACCCCTGGGATACTACTTGTAGGATCCAGGGGTCCTGTACGGCCCCAGCGTCATGCTGAGAACTTGGCAGAAGCGGTGGAAGGCTTCTGTTCCTGGGAATGGGCTGCCTGCTGCAGTCTTCTTCCCTTTCCTCTATCCCTGGGCAGATATGCTTATGGGGACGAAAGGACTGAGGCTGAAAAGACGGTGTCTTTTTCTGCATAGATGTGACTTAGGGTAAAAACGGTGGATTTCCCAGCAGTTGCCGTGGCCACCAGGTCCGATGGACAGACCCCCAAATAACTCCTCCCCTTAATACGGCAATACATCTTTGTGCCGTTTGGAATCTGCATCACCTGACCACTGTCGTGTCCATAAACATCTTTTGGCAGATATGGACATCGCACTTACTCTTGATGCCAGAGTGCAAATATCCCTCTGTGCATCTCGCATATATAGAAATGCATTCTTTAAATGCTCTATAGTAAATAAAATACTGTCCCTGTCAAGGGTATCAATATTTTCAGTCAGGGAATCCGACCAAGCCACCCCCGCGCTGCACATCCAGGCTGAGGCGATTGCTGGTCGCAGTATAACACCAGTATGTGTGTATATACTTTTTAGGATATTTTCCAGCCTCCTATCAGCTGGCTCCTTGAGGGCGGCCGTATCTAGAGACGGTACCGCCACTTGTTTTGATAAGCGTGTGAGCGCCTTATCCACCCTGAGGGGTGTTTCCCAACGCGCCCTAACTTCTGGCGGGAAAGGGTATACCGCCAATAATTTTCTATCGGGGGAACCCCGCGCCTCATCACACACTTCATTTAATTTATCTGATTCAGGAAAAACTATAGGTAGTTTTTCCACACCCCACATAATACCCTTTTTTGTGGTACTTGTAGTATCAGAAATATGTAACACCTCCTTCATTGCCCTTAACAAGTAACGTGTGGCCCTAAAGGAAAATACGTTTGTTTCTTCACCGTCGACACTTGAGTCAGTGTCCGTGTCTGTGTCTGTGTCGACCGACTGAGGTAAAATGGGCATTATAACGTCCCTGACGGTGTTTTAGACGCCTGGACAGATACTAATATGTTTGCCGGCCGTCTCATGTCGTCAACCGACTTGCAGCGTGTTGACATTATCACGTAATTCCTTAAATAAGCCATCTATTCCGGTGTCGACTCCCTAGAGAGTGACATCACCATTACAGGCAATTTGCTCCGCCTCCCAACATCGTCCTCATACATGTCGACACACACGTACCGACACACAGCACACACACAGGGAATGCTCTGATAGAGGACAGGATCTACTAGCCCTTTGGGGAGACAGAGGGAGAGTTTGCCAGCACACACCAAAAACGCTATAATTATACAGGGACAACCTTTATATAAGTGCTTTTCCCTTATAGCATTTTAATATATGTAGTCATATCGCCAAATCAGTGCCCCCCCTCTCTGTTTTAACCCTGTTTCTGTAGTGCAGTGCAGGGGAGAGCCTGGGAGCCTTCCCACCAGCATTTCTGTGAGGGAAAATGGCGCTGTGTGCTGAGGAGAATAGGCCCCGCCCCCTTTTCGGCGGGCTTCTTCTCCCGTTTTTCTGAGACCTGGCAGGGGTTAAATACATCCATATAGCCCCCAGGGGCTATATGTGATGTATTTTTAGCCAGAATAAGGTACTATCATTGCTGCCCAGGGCGCCCCCCCCAGCACCCTGCACCCTCAGTGACCGCTGTTATGAAGTGTGCTGACAACAATGGCGCACAGCTGCAGTGCTGTGCGCTACCTTATGAAGACTGAAAAGTCTTCTGCCGCCGGTTTCTGGACCTCTTCACTTTTCGGCATCTGCAAGGGGGTCGGCGGCACGGCTCCGGGACGAACCCCAGGGTGAGACCTGTGTTCCGACTCCCTCTGGAGCTAATGGTGTCCAGTAGCCTAAGAAGCCAATCCATCCTGCACGCAGGTGAGTTCACTTCTCTCCCCTAAGTCCCTCGATGCAGTGAGCCTGTTGCCAGCAGGACTCACTGAAAATAAAAAACCTAACAAAACTTTTACTCTAAGCAGCTCTTTAGGAGAGCCACCTAGATTGCACCCTTCTCGGCCGGGCACAAAAATCTAACTGAGGCTTGGAGGAGGGTCATAGGGGGAGGAGCCAGTGCACACCACCTGATCCTAAAGCTTTTACTTTTGTGCCCTGTCTCCTGCGGAGCCGCTATTCCCCATGGTCCTGACAGAGTCCCCAGCATCCACTAGGACGTTAGAGAAAATGGTGGTAAAGCGGGCACAGACACCAGATTTCATCATTTTGAATAAGAAGCTGTAGCTGTGCAAGGGTTAAACAGCGTTGGTCAAAAGATTTAATACTTGAAACTCACACAGGGTGGTCACTTACATATCACCCACTTGCAATTTGCCTTGACCAACAAGCATTTGGGCATGAAAATGGTGGTAAAGCGGCACAGACACCAGATTTCATCATTTTGAATAAGAAGCTGTAGCTGTGCAAGGGTTAAACAGCGTTGGTCAACAGATTTGACACTTGAAACTTACACAGGGTGGTCACTTACATATCACCCACTTGCAGTTTGTCTTGACCAACAAGCATTTGGGCATGAAAATGGTGGTAAAGCGGGCACAGACACCAGATTTCATCATTTTGAATACGAAGCTGTAGCTGTGCAAGGGTTAAACAGCGTTGGTCAAAAGATTTGATACTTAAAACTCACACAGGGTGGTCACTTACATATCACCCACTTGCAGTTTGTCTTGACAACAAGCATTTGGGCATGAAAATGGTGGTAAAGCGGGCAAAGACACCAGATTTCATAATTTTGAATAAGAAGCTGTAGCTGTGCAAGGGTTAAACAGCATTGGTCAACAGATTTGACACTTGAAACTTACACAGGGTGGTCACTTACATATCACCCACTTGCAATTTGCCTTGACCAACAAGCATTTGGGCATGAAAATGGTGGTAAAGCGGGCACAGACACCAGATTTCATCATTTTGAATAAGAAGCTGTAGCTGTGCAAGGGTTAAACAGCGTTAGTCAAAAGATTTAATACTTGAAACTTACACAGGGTGGTCACTTACATATCACCCACTTGCAGTTTGTCTTGACCAACAAGCATTTGGGCATGAAAATGGTGGTAAAGCGGGCACAGACACCAGATTTCATCATTTTGAATAAGAAGCTGTAGCTGTGCAAGGGTTAAACAGCGTTGGTCAAAAGATTTGACACTTGAAACTCACACAGGGTGGTCACTTACATATCACCCACTTGCAATTTGCCTTGACCAACAAGCATTTGGGCATGAAAATGGTGGCAAGGCGGGCACAGACACCAGATTTCATCATTTTGAATAAGAAGCTGTAGCTGTGCAAGGGTTAAACAGGATTGGTCAACAGATTTGACACTTGAAACTTACACAGGGTGGTCACTTACATATCACCCACTTGCAGTTTGTCTTGACCAACAAGCATTTGGGCATGAAAATGGTGGTAAAGCGGGCACAGACACCAGATTTCATCATTTTGAATAAGAAGCTGTAGCTGTGCAAGGGTTAAACAGCGTTGGTCAACAGATTTGACACTTGAAACTCACACAGGGTGGTCACTTACATATCACCCACTTGCAATTTGCCTTGACCAACAAGCATTTGGGCATGAAAATGGTGGCAAAGGGGGCACAGACACCAGATTTCATCATTTTGAATAAGAAGCTGTGCAAGGGTTAAACAGCATTGGTCAACAGATTTGACACTTGAAACTCACACAGGGTGGTCACTTACATGTCACCCACTTGCAGTTTGTCTTGACCAACAAGCATTTGGGCATGAAAATGGTGGTAAAGCGGGCACAGACACCAGATTTCATCATTTTGAATAAGAAGCTGTAGCTGTGCAAGGGTTAAACAGCGTTGGTCAAAAGATATAATACTTGAACCTCACACAGGGTGGTCACTTACATATCACCCACTTGCAGTTTGTCTTGACCAACAAGCATTTGGGCATGAAAATGGTGGTAAAGCGGGCACAGACACCAGATTTCATAATTTTGAATAAGAAGCTGTAGCTGTGCAAGGGTTAAACAGCGTTGGTCAACAGATTTGACACTTCAAACTTACACAGGGTGGTCACTTACATATCACCCACTTGCAATTTGCCTTGACCAACAAGCATTTGGGCATGAAAATGGTGGTAAAGCGGGCACAGACACCAGATTTCATCATTTTGAATAAGAAGCTGTAGCTGTGCAAGGGTTAAACAGCGTTGGTCAAAAGATTTAATACTTGAAACTCACACAGGGTGGTCACTTACATATCACCCACTTGCAATTTGCCTTGACCAACAAGCATTTGGGCATGAAAATGGTGGTAAAGCGGCACAGACACCAGATTTCATCATTTTGAATAAGAAGCTGTAGCTGTGCAAGGGTTAAACAGCGTTGGTCAACAGATTTGACACTTGAAACTTACACAGGGTGGTCACTTACATATCACCCACTTGCAGTTTGTCTTGACCAACAAGCATTTGGGCATGAAAATGGTGGTAAAGCGGGCACAGACACCAGATTTCATCATTTTGAATAAGAAGCTGTAGTTGTGCAAGGGTTAAACAGCATTGGTCAAAAGATTTAATACTTGAAACTCACACAGGGTGGTCACTTACATATCACCCACTTGCAGTTTGTCTTGACCAACAAGCATTTGGGCATGAAAATGGTGGTAAAGCGGGCACAGACACCAGATTTCATAATTTTGAATAAGAAGCTGTAGCTGTGCAAGGGTTAAACAGCGTTGGTCAACAGATTTGACACTTGAAACTTACACAGGGTGGTCACTTACATATCACCCACTTGCAATTTGTCTTGACCAACAAGCATTTGGGCATGAAAATGGTGGTAAAGCGGGCACAGACACCAGATTTCATCATTTTGAATAAGAAGCTGTAGCTGTGCAAGGGTTAAACAGCGTTGGTCAAAAGATTTAATACTTGAAACTCACACAGGGTGGTCACCTACATATCACCCACTTGCAATTTGCCTTGACCAACAAGCATTTGGGCATGAAAATGGTGGTAAAGCGGGCACAGACACCAGATTTCATCATTTTGAATAAGAAGCTGTAGTTGTGCTAGGGTTAAACAGCGTTGGTCAACAGATTTGACACTTGAAACTTACACAGGGTGGTCACTTACATATCACCCACTTGCAGTTTGTCTTGACCAACAAGCATTTGGGCATGAAAATGGTGGTAAAGCGGGCACAGACACCAGATTTCATCATTTTGAATAAGAAGCTGTAGCTGTGCAAGGGTTAAACAGCGTTGGTCAAAAGATTTGACACTTGAAACTCACACAGGGTGGTCACTTACATATCACCCACTTGCAATTTGCCTTGACCAACAAGCATTTGGGCATGAAAAATAAGATTTTACTTACCGATAAATCTATTTCTCGTAGTCCGTAGTGGATGCTGGGACTCCGTCAGGACCATGGGGATTAGCGGCTCCGCAGGAGACAGGGCACAAAAATAAAAGCTTTAGGACTAGGTGGTGTGCACTGGCTCCTCCCCCTATGACCCTCCTCCAAGCCTCAGTTAGGATACTGTGCCCGGACGAGCGTACACAATAAGGAAGGATTTTGAATCCCGGGTAAGACTCATACCAGCCACACCAATCACACCGTACAACCTGTGATCTGAACCCAGTTAACAGTATGACAAACGTAGGAGCCTCTGAACAGACGGCTCACAACAATAACAACCCGATTTTTTTGTAACAATAACTATGTACAAGTATTGCAGACAATCCGCACTTGGGATGGGCGCCCAGCATCCACTACGGACTACGAGAAATAGATTTATCGGTAAGTAAAATCTGATTTTCTCTGACGTCCTAGTGGATGCTGGGACTCCGTCAGGACCATGGGGATTATACCAAAGCTCCCAAACGGGCGGGAGAGTGCGGATGACTCTGCAGCACCGAATGAGAGAACTCCAGGTCCTCTTTAGCCAGGGTATCAAATTTGTAGAATTTTACAAACGTGTTCTCCCCCGACCACGTAGCTGCTCGGCAGAGTTGTAATGCCGAGACCCCTCGGGCAGCCGCCCAAGATGAGCCCACCTTCCTTGTGGAATGGGCCTTGATAGATTTAGGCTGTGGCAGGCCTGCCACAGAATGTGCAAGTTGAATTGTGCTACAAATCCAACGAGCAATCGTCTGCTTAGAAGCAGGAGCACCCAGCTTGTTGGGTGCATACAGTATAAACAGCGAGTCAGATTTTCTGACTCCAGCCGTCCTTGAAATATATATTTTCAATGCCCTGACAACGTCCAGCAACTTGGAATCCTCCAAATCGCTAGTAGCCGCAGGCACCACAATAGGCTGGTTCAGGTGAAACGCTGAAACCACCTTAGGCAGAAACTGAGGACGCGTCCGCAGTTCTGCCCTGTCCGAATGGAAAATCAGATATGGGCTTTTATACGATAAAGCCGCCAATTCTGACACTCTCCTGGCTGAAGCCAGGGCCAGTAGCATGGTTACTTTCCATGTAAGATATTTCAAATCCACCGATTTGAGTGGCTCAAACCAATGGGATTTGAGAAAATCCAAAACTACATTAAGATCCCACGGAGCCACTGGGGGCACAACCGGGGGCTGTATATGTAGTACTCCTTTTACAAAAGTCTGGACTTCAGGAACTGAAGCCAATTCTTTCTGGAAGAAAATCGACAGGGCCGAAATTTGAACCTTAATGGACCCTAATTTGAGGCCCATAGACAATCCTGTTTGCAGGAAATGTAGGAATCGACCCAGTTGAAATTCCTCCGTCGGGGCCTTCCTGGCCTCACACCACGCAACATATTTTCTCCAAATGCGGTGATAATGTTGTGCAGTCACCTCCTTCCTGGCTTTTACCAGGGTAGGGATGACCTCTTCCGGAATGCCTTTTTCCCTTAGAATTCGGCGTTCAACCACCATGCCGTCAAACGCAGCCGCGGTAAGTCTTGGAATAGACACGGTCCCTGCTGAAGCAGGTCCCGTCTTAGAGGTAGAGGCCACGGATCTTCCGTGAGCATCTCCTGAAGTTCCGGGTACCAAGTTCTTCTTGGCCAAACCGGAGCCACGAGTATCGTTCTTACTCCCCTTTGCCGTATAATTCTCAGTACTTTTGGTAAGAGAGGCAGAGGAGGAAACACATACACTGACTGGAACACCCACGGTGTTACCAGAGCGTCCACAGCTATTGCCTGAGGGTCTCTTGACCTGGCGCAATACCTGTCCAGTTTTTTGTTGAGGCGGGACGCCATCATATCCACCTTTGGTTTTTCCCAACGGTTCACAATCATGTGGAAGACTTCTGGATGAAGTCCCCACTCTCCCGGGTGTAGATCGTGTCTGCTGAGGAAGTCCGCTTCCCAGTTGTCCACTCCCGGAATGAACACTGCTGACAGTGCTATCACATGATCTTCCGCCCAGCGAAGAATCCTTGCAGCTTCTGCCATTGCCCTCCTGCTTCTTGTGCCGCCCTGTCTGTTTACGTGGGCGACTGCCGTGATGTTGTCCGACTGGATCAACACCGGCTGACCCTGAAGCAGGGGTTTTGCCAGGCTTAGAGCATTGTAAATCGCTCTTAGCTCCAGTATATTTATGTGAAGAGACATCTCCAGGCTTGACCACACTCCCTGGAAGTTTCTTCCCTGTGTGACCGCTCCCCAGCCTCTCAGACTGGCATCCGTGGTCACCAGGACCCAGTCCTGTATGCCGAATCTGCGGCCCTCTAACAGATGAGCACTCTGCAACCACCACAGAAGAGACACCCTTGTCCGTGGAGACAAAGTTATCCGCTGATGCATCTGCAGATGCGATCCGGACCATTTGTCCAGCAGATCCCACTGAAAAGTTCGTGCGTGGAATCTGCCGAATGGAATCGCTTCGTAAGAAGCCACCATTTTTCCCAGGACTCTTGTGCATTGATGCACAGACACTTTTCCTGGTTTTAGGAGGTTCCTGACAAGTTCGGATAACTCCCTGGCTTTCTCCTCCGGAAGAAACACCTTTTTCTGAACCGTGTCCAGAATCATTCCCAGGAACAGCAGACGTGTCGTCGGGGTCAATTGAGATTTTGGAAAATTCAGAATCCACCCGTGCTGTTGCAGCACTACTTGGGTTAGTGCTACTACGTCCTCCAGCTGTTCTCTGGACCTTGCCCTTATCAGGAGATCGTCCAAGTAAGGGATAATTAATACGCCTTTTCTTCGCAGAAGAAACATCATTTCGGCCATTACCTTGGTAAAGACCCGAGGTGCCGTGGACAATCCAAACGGCAGCGTCTGAAACTGATAATGACAGTTTTGCACCACGAACCTGAGGTACCCTTGATGTGAAGGGCAAATTGGGACATGCAGGTAAGCATCCTTGATGTCCAGGGACACCATAAAGTCCCCTTCTTCCAGATTCGCTATCACTGCTCTGAGTGACTCCATCTTGAACTTGAATTTTTGTATGTACAGGTTCAAAGATTTCAGATTTAGAATAGGTCTTACCGAGCCGTCCGGCTTCGGTACCACAAATAGTGTGGAATAATACCCCTTTCCCTGTTGTAGGAGGGGTACCTTGACTATCACCTGCTGAGAATACAGCTTGTGAATGGCTTCCAATACCGTCGCCCTGTCTGAGGGAGACGTTGGCAGAGCAGACTTTAGGAACCGGCGAGGGGGAGACTTCTCGAATTCCAACCTGTAACCCTGAGATACTACCTGCAGGATCCAGGGGTCCACCTGTGAGTGAGCCCACTGTGCGCTGAAATTCTTGAGTCGACCCCCCACCGCCCCTGAGTCCGCTTGTAAAGCCCCAACGTCATGCTGAGGGCTTTGCAGAAGCCGGGGAGGGCTTCTGCTCCTGGGAGGGAGCTGCTTGGTGCACTCTCTTACCCTTTCCTTTGCCTCGGGGCAGATATGACTGTCCTTTTGCCCACTTGTTCTTATAGGAACGAAAGGACTACGGCTGAAAAGACGGTGTCTTTTTCTGTTGGGAGGGGACCTGAGGTAAAACGGTGGATTTCCCGGCTGTTGCCGTGGCCACCAAATCCGATAGACCGACCCCAAATAATTCCTCCCCTTTATACGGCAATACTTCCATATGCCGTTTGGAATCCGCATCACCTGACCACTGTCGCGTCCATAAACTTCTTCTGGCAGATATGGACATCGCACTTACTCTCGATGCCAGAGTGCAAATATCCCTCTGAGCATCTCGCATATAAAGAAAAGCATCCTTTAATTGCTCTATAGTCAATAAAATACTGTCCCTATCCAGGGTATCAATATTTTCAGTCAGGGAATCCGACCAAACCACCCCAGCACTGCACATCCATGCTGAGGCGATGGCTGGTCGCAGTATAACACCAGTATGAGTGTATATACTTTTCAGGGTAGTTTCCAGCCTCCTATCAGCTGGATCCTTGAGGGCGGCCGTTTCAGGAGACGGTAACGCCACTTGTTTTGATAAGCGTGTGAGTGCCTTATCCACCCTAGGGGGTGTTTCCCAGCGCGCCCTAACCTCTGGCGGAAAAGGATATAATGCCAATAACTTCTTTGAAATTAGCAGTTTTCTATCGGGGTTAACCCACGCTTCATCACACACTTCATTCAATTCCTCTGATTCAGGAAAAACTACAGGTAGTTTTTTCAGACCCCACATAATACCCCTTTTTGTGGTACTTGCAGTATCAGAGATATGCAAAGCCTCCTTCATTGCCGTGATCATATAACGTGTGGCCCTACTGGAAAATACGTTTGTTTCTTCACCGTCGACACTAGATTCGGTGTCCGTGTCTGGGTCTGTGTCGACCGACTGAGGTAAAGGGCGTTTTACAGCCCCTGACGGTGTTTGAGACGCCTGGACAGGTACTAACTGGTTTGCCGGCCGTCTCATGTCGTCAACTGATTTTTGTAACGTGCTGACATTATCACGTAATTCCATAAACAAAGCCATCCATTCCGGTGTCGACTCCCTAGGGGGTGACATCACCATTACCGGCAATTGCTCCGCCTCCACACCAACATCGTCCTCATACATGTCGACACACACGTACCGACACACAGCAGACACACAGGGAATGCTCTTATCGAAGACAGGACCCCACTAGCCCTTTGGGGAGACAGAGGGAGAGTTTGCCAGCACACACCCAAGCGCTATAAATATATAGGAACAACCCTACAGAAGTGTTGTTTCCTTTATAGCAGCTTAATATATCAATATCGCCAAAAAAGTGCCCCCCCTCTCTGTTTTTTTTTTACCCTGTTTCTGTAGTGCAGTGCAGGGGAGAGTCCTGGGAGCCTTCCTCGCAGCGGAGCTGTGCAGGAAAATGGCGCTGTGTGCTGAGGAGATAGGCCCCGCCCCCTATTTCGGCGGGCTCTTCTCCCGGTGTTTGTGAGACCTGGCAGGGGTTAAATACATCCATATAGCCCCAGGGGCTATATGTGATGTATTTTTAGCCAGAACAAGGTATTATCATTGCTGCCCAGGGCGCCCCCCCCCAGCGCCCTGCACCCTCAGTGACCGCTGGTGTGAAGTGTGCTGACAACAATGGCGCACAGCTGCAGTGCTGTGCGCTACCTCATGAAGACTGAAAAATCTTCTGCCGCCGGTTTCTGGACCTCTTCACTTTTCGGCATCTGCAAGGGGGTCGGCGGCGCGGCTCCGGGACCGGACTCCATGGCTGGGCCTGTGTTCGATCCCTCTGGAGCTAATGGTGTCCAGTAGCCTAAGAAGCCAATCCATCCTGCACGCAGGTGAGTTCACTTCTTCTCCCCTAAGTCCCTCGTTGCAGTGAGCCTGTTGCCAGCAGGACTCACTGAAAATAAAAAACCTAATAACTTTTCTCTGACGTCCTAGTGGATGCTGGGACTCCGTCAGGACCATGGGGATTAGCGGCTCCGCAGGAGACAGGGCACAAAAATAAAAGCTTTAGGACTAGGTGGTGTGCACTGGCTCCTCCCCCTATGACCCTCCTCCAAGCCTCAGTTAGGTTTTTGTGCCCGTCCGAGCAGGGTGCAATCTAGGTGGCTCTCCTAAAGAGCTGCTTAGAAAAAGTTATTAGGTTTTTTATTTTCAGTGAGTCCTGCTGGCAACAGGCTCACTGCAACGAGGGACTTAGGGGAGAAGAAGTGAACTCACCTGCGTGCAGGATGGATTGGCTTCTTAGGCTACTGGACACCATTAGCTCCAGAGGGATCGAACACAGGCCCAGCCATGGAGTCCGGTCCCGGAGCCGCGCCGCCGACCCCCTTGCAGATGCCGAAAAGTGAAGAGGTCCAGAAACCGGCGGCAGAAGACTTTTCAGTCTTCATGAGGTAGCGCACAGCACTGCAGCTGTGCGCCATTGTTGTCAGCACACTTCACACCAGCGGTCACTGAGGGTGCAGGGCGCTGGGGGGGGGCGCCCTGGGCAGCAATGATAATACCTTGTTCTGGCTAAAAATACATCACATATAGCCCCTGGGGCTATATGGATGTATTTAACCCCTGCCAGGTCTCACAAACACCGGGAGAAGAGCCCGCCGAAATAGGGGGCGGGGCCTATCTCCTCAGCACACAGCGCCATTTTCCTGCACAGCTCCGCTGCGAGGAAGGCTCCCAGGACTCTCCCCTGCACTGCACTACAGAAACAGGGTAAAAAAAAAACAGAGAGGGGGGGCACTTTTTTGGCGATATTGATATATTAAGCTGCTATAAAGGAAACAACACTTCTGTAGGGTTGTTCCTATATATTTATAGCGCTTGGGTGTGTGCTGGCAAACTCTCCCTCTGTCTCCCAGAAGGGCTAGGGGGGTCCTGTCTTCGATAAGAGCATTCCCTGTGTGTCTGCTGTGTGTCGGTACGTGTGTGTCGACATGTATGAGGACGATGTTGGTGTGGAGGCGGAGCAATTGCCGGTAATGGTGATGTCACCCCCTAGGGAGTCGACACCGGAATGGATGGCTTTGTTTATGGAATTACGTGATAATGTCAGCACGTTACAAAAATCAGTTGACGACATGAGACGGCCGGCAAACCAGTTAGTACCTGTCCAGGCGTCTCAGACACCGTCAGGGGCTGTAAAACGCCCTTTACCTCAGTCGGTCGACACAGACCCAGACACGGACACCGAATCTAGTGTCGACGGTGAAGAAACAAACGTATTTTCCAGTAGGGCCACACGTTATATGATCACGGCAATGAAGGAGGCTTTGCATATCTCTGATACTGCAAGTACCACAAAAAGGGGTATTATGTGGGGTCTGAAAAAACTTCCTGTAGTTTTTCCTGAATCAGAGGAATTGAATGAAGTGTGTGACCGATAGAAAACTGCTAATTTCAAAGAAGTTATTGGCATTATATCCTTTCCCGCCAGAGGTTAGGGCGCGCTGGGAAACACCCCCTAGGGTGGATAAGGCACTCACACGCTTATCAAAACAAGTGGCGTTACCGTCTCCTGAAACGGCCGCCCTCAAGGATCCAGCTGATAGGAGGCTGGAAACTACCCTGAAAAGTATATACACTCATACTGGTGTTATACTGCGACCAGCCATCGCCTCTGCATGGATGTGCAGTGCTGGGGTGGCTTGGTCGGATTCCCTGACTGAAAATATTGATACCCTGGATAGGGACAGTATTTTATTGACTATAGAGCAATTAAAGGATGCTTTTCTTTATATGCGAGATGCTCAGAGGGATATTTGCACTCTGGCATCGAGAGTAAGTGCGATGTCCATATCTGCCAGAAGAAGTTTATGGACGCGACAGTGGTCAGGTGATGCGGATTCCAAACGGCATATGGAAGTATTGCCGTATAAAGGGGAGGAATTATTTGGGGTCGGTCTATCGGATTTGGTGGCCACGGCAACAGCCGGGAAATCCACCTTTTTACCTCAGGTCCCCTCCCAACAGAAAAAGACACCGTCTTTTCAGCCGCAGTCCTTTCGTTCCTATAAGAACAAGCGGGCAAAAGGACAGTCATATCTGCCCCGAGGCAAAGGAAAGGGTAAGAGAGTGCACCAAGCAGCTCCCTCCCAGGAGCAGAAGCCCTCCCCGGCTTCTGCAAAGCCCTCAGCATGACGTTGGGGCTTTACAAGCGGACTCAGGGGCGGTGGGGGGTCGACTCAAGAATTTCAGCGCACAGTGGGCTCACTCACAGGTGGACCCCTGGATCCTGCAGGTAGTATCTCAGGGTTACAGGTTGGAATTCGAGAAGTCTCCCCCTCGCCGGTTCCTAAAGTCTGCTCTGCCAACGTCTCCCTCAGACAGGGCGACGGTATTGGAAGCCATTCACAAGCTGTATTCTCAGCAGGTGATAGTCAAGGTACCCCTCCTACAACAGGGAAAGGGGTATTATTCCACACTATTGTGGTACCGAAGCCGGACGGCTCGGTAAGACCTATTCTAAATCTGAAATCTTTGAACCTGCACATACAAAAATTCAAGTTCAAGATGGAGTCACTCAGAGCAGTGATAGCGAATCTGGAAGAAGGGGACTTTATGGTGTCCCTGGACATCAAGGATGCTTACCTGCATGTCCCAATTTGCCCTTCACATCAAGGGTACCTCAGGTTCGTGGTGCAAAACTGTCATTATCAGTTTCAGACGCTGCCGTTTGAATTGTCCACGGCACCTCGGGTCTTTACCAAGGTAATGGCCGAAATGATGTTTCTTCTGCGAAGAAAAGGCGTATTAATTATCCCTTACTTGGACGATCTCCTGATAAGGGCAAGGTCCAGAGAACAGCTGGGGGACGTAGTAGCACTAACCCAAGTAGTGCTGCAACAGCACGGGTGGATTCTGAATTTTCCAAAATCTCAATTGACCCCGACGACACGTCTGCTGTTCCTGGGAATGATTCTGGACACGGTTCAGAAAAAGGTGTTTCTTCCGGAGGAGAAAGCCAGGGAGTTATCCGAACTTGTCAGGAACCTCCTAAAACCAGGAAAAGTGTCTGTGCATCAATGCACAAGAGTCCTGGGAAAAATGGTGGCTTCTTACGAAGCGATTCCATTCGGCAGATTCCACGCACGAACTTTTCAGTGGGATCTGCTGGACAAATGGTCCGGATCGCATCTGCAGATACATCAGCGGATAACTTTGTCTCCACGGACAAGGGTGTCTCTTCTGTGGTGGTTGCAGAGTGCTCATCTGTTAGAGGGCCGCAGATTCGGCATACAGGACTGGGTCCTGGTGACCACGGATGCCAGTCTGAGAGGCTGGGGAGCGGTCACACAGGGAAGAAACTTCCAGGGAGTGTGGTCAAGCCTGGAGATGTCTCTTCACATAAATATACTGGAGCTAAGAGCGATTTACAATGCTCTAAGCCTGGCAAAACCCCTGCTTCAGGGTCAGCCGGTGTTGATCCAGTCGGACAACATCACGGCAGTCGCCCACGTAAACAGACAGGGCGGCACAAGAAGCAGGAGGGCAATGGCAGAAGCTGCAAGGATTCTTCGCTGGGCGGAAGATCATGTGATAGCACTGTCAGCAGTGTTCATTCCGGGAGTGGACAACTGGGAAGCGGACTTCCTCAGCAGACACGATCTACACCCGGGAGAGTGGGGACTTCATCTAGAAGTCTTCCACATGATTGTGAACCGTTGGGAAAAACCAAAGGTGGATATGATGGCGTCCCGCCTCAACAAAAAACTGGACAGGTATTGCGCCAGGTCAAGAGACCCTCAGGCAATAGCTGTGGACGCTCTGGTAACACCGTGGGTGTTCCAGTCAGTGTATGTGTTTCCTCCTCTGCCTCTCATACCAAAAGTACTGAGAATTATACGGCAAAGGGGAGTAAGAACGATACTCGTGGCTCCGGATTGGCCAAGAAGAACTTGGTACCCGGAACTTCAGGAGATGCTCACGGAAGATCCGTGGCCTCTACCTCTAAGACGGGACCTGCTTCAGCAGGGACCGTGTCTATTCCAAGACTTACCGCGGCTGCGTTTGACGGCATGGCGGTTGAACGCCGAATTCTAAGGGAAAAAGGCATTCCGGAAGAGGTCATCCCTACCCTGGTAAAAGCCAGGAAGGAGGTGACTGCACAACATTATCACCGCATTTGGAGAAAATATGTTGCGTGGTGTGAGGCCAGGAAGGCCCCGACGGAGGAATTTCAACTGGGTCGATTCCTACATTTCCTGCAAACAGGATTGTCTATGGGCCTCAAATTAGGGTCCATTAAGGTTCAAATTTCGGCCCTGTCGATTTTCTTCCAGAAAGAATTGGCTTCAGTTCCTGAAGTCCAGACTTTTGTAAAAGGAGTACTACATATACAGCCCCCGGTTGTGCCCCCAGTGGCTCCGTGGGATCTTAATGTAGTTTTGGATTTTCTCAAATCCCATTGGTTTGAGCCACTCAAATCGGTGGATTTGAAATATCTTACATGGAAAGTAACCATGCTACTGGCCCTGGCTTCAGCCAGGAGAGTGTCAGAATTGGCGGCTTTATCGTATAAAAGCCCATATCTGATTTTCCATTCGGACAGGGCAGAACTGCGGACGCGTCCTCAGTTTCTGCCTAAGGTGGTTTCAGCGTTTCACCTGAACCAGCCTATTGTGGTGCCTGCGGCTACTAGCGATTTGGAGGATTCCAAGTTGCTGGACGTTGTCAGGGCATTGAAAATATATATTTCAAGGACGGCTGGAGTCAGAAAATCTGACTCGCTGTTTATACTGTATGCACCCAACAAGCTGGGTGCTCCTGCTTCTAAGCAGACGATTGCTCGTTGGATTTGTAGCACAATTCAACTTGCACATTCTGTGGCAGGCCTGCCACAGCCTAAATCTATCAAGGCCCATTCCACAAGGAAGGTGGGCTCATCTTGGGCGGCTGCCCGAGGGGTCTCGGCATTACAACTCTGCCGAGCAGCTACGTGGTCGGGGGAGAACACGTTTGTAAAATTCTACAAATTTGATACCCTGGCTAAAGAGGACCTGGAGTTCTCTCATTCGGTGCTGCAGAGTCATCCGCACTCTCCCGCCCGTTTGGGAGCTTTGGTATAATCCCCATGGTCCTGACGGAGTCCCAGCATCCACTAGGACGTCAGAGAAAATAAGATTTTACTTACCGATAAATCTATTTCTCGTAGTCCGTAGTGGATGCTGGGCGCCCATCCCAAGTGCGGATTGTCTGCAATACTTGTACATAGTTATTGTTACAAAAAAATCGGGTTGTTATTGTTGTGAGCCGTCTGTTCAGAGGCTCCTACGTTTGTCATACTGTTAACTGGGTTCAGATCACAAGTTGTACGGTGTGATTGGTGTGGCTGGTATGAGTCTTACCCGGGATTCAAAATCCTTCCTTATTGTGTACGCTCGTCCGGGCACAGTATCCTAACTGAGGCTTGGAGGAGGGTCATAGGGGGAGGAGCCAGTGCACACCACCTAGTCCTAAAGCTTTTATTTTTGTGCCCTGTCTCCTGCGGAGCCGCTAATCCCCATGGTCCTGACGGAGTCCGAGCATCCACTACGGACTACGAGAAATAGATTTATCGGTAAGTAAAATCTTATTTTTCTAAGCAGCTCTTTAGGAGAGCCACCTAGATTGCACCCTGCTCGGACGGGCACAAAAACCTAACTGAGGCTTGGAGGAGGGTCATAGGGGGAAGAGCCAGTGCACACCACCTAGTCCTAAAGCTTTTATTTTTGTGCCCTGTCTCCTGCGGAGCCGCTAATCCCCATGGTCCTGACGGAGTCCCAGCATCCACTAGGACGTCAGAGAAATGGTGGCAAGGCGGGCACAGACACCAGATTTAATCATTTTGAATAAGAAGCTGTAGCTGTGCAAGGGTTAAACAGCATTGGTCAACAGATTTGACACTTGAAACTCACACAGGGTGGTCACTTACATATCACCCACTTGCAATTTGCCTTGACCAACAAGCATTTGGGCATGAAAATAGTTGTAAAGCGGGCACAGATACCAGATTTCATCATTTTGAATAAGAAGCCGTAGCTGTGCAAGGGTTAAACAGCGTTGGTCAACAGATTTGACACTTGAAACTCACACAGGGTGGTCACTTACATATCACCAACTTGCAATTTGCCTTGACCAACAAGCATTTGGGCATGAAAATAAGAATTTACTTACCGATAATTCTATTTCTCGGAGTCCGTAGTGGATGCTGGGGTTCCTGAAAGGACCATGGGGGGATAGCGGCTCCGCAGGAGACAGGGCACAAAAAGTAAAGCTTTAGGATCAGGTGGTGTGCACTGGCTCCTCCCCCTATGACCCTCCTCCAAGCCTCAGTTAGGATACTGTGCCCGGACGAGCGTACACAATAAGGAAGGATTTTGAATCCCGGGTAAGACTCATACCAGCCACACCAATCACACTGTACAACCTATGATCTGAACCCAGTTAACAGTATGATAACAGCGGAGCCTCTGAAAAGATGGCTCACAACAATAATAACCCGATTTTTGTAACTATGTACAAGTATTGCAGATAATCCGCACTTGGGATGGGCGCCCAGCATCCACTACGGACTCCGAGAAATAGAATTATCGGTAAGTAAATTCTTATTTTCTCTATCGTCCTAGTGGATGCTGGGGTTCCTGAAAGGACCATGGGGATTATACCAAAGCTCCCAAACGGGCGGGAGAGTGCGGATGACTCTGCAGCACCGAATGAGAGAACTCCAGGTCCTCCTTAGCCAGGGTATCAAATTTGTAGAATTTAGCAAACGTGTTTGCCCCTGACCAAGTAGCTGCTCGGCAAAGTTGTAAAGCCGAGACCCCTCGGGCAGCCGCCCAAGATGAGCCCACCTTCCTTGTGGAATGGGCATTTACAGATTTTGGCTGTGGCAGGCCTGCCACAGAATGTGCAAGCTGAATTGTACTACAAATCCAACGAGCAATAGTCTGCTTAGAAGCAGGAGCACCCAGCTTTTTGGGTGCCTACAATATAAACAGCAAGTCAGACTTTCTGACTCCAGCCGTCCTGGAATTATATATATATATATATATTTTCAGGGCCCTGACAACGTCTAGCAACTTGGAGTCCTCCAAGTCCCTAGTAGCCGCAGGCACCACAATAGGTTGTTTCAGGTGAAACGCTGACACCACCTTAGGAAGAAACTGGGGACGAGTCCGCAGTTCTGCCCTGTCCGAATGGATAATCAAATATGGGCTTTTGTAAGACAAAACCGCCAATTTTGACAATCGCCTGGCCGAGGCCAGGGCCAACAGCATGGTCACTTTCCATGTGAGATATTTCAAATCCACAGATTTGAGTGGTTCAAACCAATATGATTTGAGGAATCCCAACACTACGTTGAGATCCCACGGTGCCACTGGAGGCACACAAGGGCTGTATATGCAATACTCCCTTGACAACGTCTGGACTTCAGGAACTGAAGCCAATTCTTTCTGGAAGAAAATCTATAGGGCCGAAACTTGAACCTTAATGGACCCCAATTTGAGGCTCATAGACACTCCTGTTTGCAGGAAGTGCAGAAATCGACCTAGTTGAAATTTTTTCGTGGGGCCCTCCTGGCCTCACCCACGCAACATATTTTTACCACATGTGGTGATAACGTTGTGCGGTCACCTCCTTCCTGGCTTTGACCAGGGTAGGTATGACCTCTTCCGGAATGCCTTTTCCCTTAGGATCCGGCGTTCAAACCGCCATGCCGTCAAACGCAGTCGCGGTAAGTCTTGGAACAGACAAGGTCCCTGCTGGAGCAGGTCCTTTCTTAAAGGCCGATGCCACGGTTCCTCTTGGAACAGACATGGTACTTGCTGAAAGCAAATCCCTTCTTAGCTCCCGAGGCCACTAGTCCTCTGTGAGCATCTCTTGAAGTTCCGGTTACCAAGTCCCTCTTGGCCAATCCGGAGCCACGAGTATAGTTCTTACTCCTCTATGTCTTATAATTCTCAATACCTTGGTTATGAGAAGCAGAGAAGGGAACACATACACCGACTGTTACACCCACGGTGTTACCAGGACGTCCACAGCTATCGCTTGAAGGTCTCGTGACCTGGCGCAATACCTGTCCCATTTTTTTGTTCGGGCGGGACGCCATCATGTCCACCTTTGGTCTTTCCCAACGGTTCACAATCATGCGGAAAACTTCCCGATGAAGTTCCCACTCTCCCGGGTGGAGGTCGTGCCTGCTGAGGAAGTCTGCTTCCCAGTCGTCCATTCCCGGAATGAACACTGCTGACAGTGCTATCACATGATTTTCCGCCTAGCGAAAAATCCTTGCAGTTTTGTCACTGCCCTCCTGCTTCTTGTGCCGCCCTTTCTGTTTACGTGGGCGACTGCCGTGATGTTATCCCACTGGATCAATACCGGCTGACCTTGAAGCAGAGGTCTTGCTAAGCTTAGAGCATTATAAATTTGTTCTTAGCTCCAGTATATTTATGTGGAGAGAATTCTCCAGACTTGATCACACTCCTTGTGTGACTGCTCCCCAGCCTCTCAGGCTGGCCTCCGTGGTCACGAGCATCCAATCCTGAATGCCGAATCTGCGGCCCTCTAGAAGATGAGCACTCTGTAATCACCACAGGAGAGACACCCTTGTCCTTGGATATAGGGTTATCCGCTGATGCATCTGAAGATGCGATCCGGACCATTTGTCCAGCAGATCCCACTGAAGAGTTCTTGCGTGAAATCTGCCGAATGGAAGCGCTTCGTAATAAGCCACCATTTTTACCAGGACTCTTGTGCAATGATGCACTGACACTTTTCCTGGTTTTAGGAGGATCCCGATTAGCTCGGATAACTCCCTGGCTTTCTCCTCTGGGAGAAACACCTTTTCCTGGACTGTGTCCAGAATCATCCCTAGGACCAGCAGACGTGTCGTCGGAACAACTGCGGTTTTGGAATATTTAGAATCCACCCGTGCTGTCGTAGAACTACTTGAGATAGTGCTACTCCGACCTCCAACTGTTCTCTGGACCTTGTTCTTATCAGGAGGTCGTCCATTTTCTTTGAAGACGAATCCTCCTTTTGGTCATTATCTTGGTAAGGACCTGGGGTGCCTTGGACAATCCAACGGCATCGTCTTGAAACTGATAGTGACAGTTCTGTACCACGAACCTGAGGTACCCTTGGTGAGAAAAGGCAAATTTTGGGACATGGAGGTAAGCATCCCTGATGTCCCGGGACACCATATAGTCCCCTTGTTCTTTGCTATCACTGCTCTGAGTGACTCCATCTGGATTTGAACCCTTGTAAGTGTTCAAATTTTTCAGATTTAGAATAGGTCTCACCTAGCCTTCAGTACCACCATATAGTGTGGAGTAATACCCCTTTCCTTGTTGTCGGAGGGGTAAATTTATTATCACCTGCTGGGAATACAGCTTGTGAATTGTTTTCAATACTGCCTCCCTGTCGGAGGGAGACATTGGTACAGCAGACTACAGGAACCTGCGAGGGGGGAAACCTCTCGACATTCCAATCTATACCCCTTGGATACTACTTGTAGGATCCAGGGGTCCTGTACGGTCCCAGCGTCATGCTGAGAACTTGGTAGAAGCGGTGGAAGGCTTCTGTTCCTGGGAATGGGCTGCCTGCTGCAGTCTTCTTCCCTTTCCTCTATCCCTGGGCAGATATGACTCTTATAGGGACGAAAGGACTGAGGCTGAAAAGACGGTGTCTTTTTCTGCAGAGATGTGACTTAGGGTAAAAAACTGTGGATTTTCCAGCAGTTGCCCTGGCCACCAGGTCCCATGGACCGACCCCAAATAACTCCTCCCCTTTATACGGCAATACATCTTTGTGCCGTTTGGAATCTGCATCACCTGACCACTGTCGTGTCCATAAACATCTTCTTGCAGATATGGACATCGCATTTACTCTTGATGCCAGAGTGCAAATATCCCTCTGCGCATCTCGCATATATAGAAATGCATCCTTTAAATGCTCTATAGTCAATAAAATACTGTCCCTGTCAAAGGTATCAATATTTTTAGTCAGGGAATCCGACCAAGCCACCTCAGCTCTGCACATCCAGGCTGAGGCGATCGCTGGTCGCAGTATAACACCAGCATGTGTGTGTATACTTTTTAGGATATTTTTCAGCCTCCTATCAGCTGGCTCCTTAAGTACGGCCCTATCCGTAGATGGTACCGCCACTTGTTCTGATAAGCGTGTGAGCGCCTTATCCACCCTGAGGGGTGTTTCCCACCGCGCCTTAACTTCTGGCGGGAAAGGGTATACCGCCAATAATTTTCTATCGGGGGAAACCCACGCATCATCACACACTTCATTTAATTTATCTGATTCAGGAAAAACTACAGGTAGTTTTTTCACCTCACACATAATACCCTTTTTTGTGGTACTTGGGAGTATCAGAAATATGTAACACCTCCTTCATTGCCCTTAACGTGTGGCCCTAAAAGAAAATACGTTTGTTTCTTCACCGTCGACACTGAAATCAGTGTCCGTGTCTGGGTCTGTGTCGACCGACTGAGGTAAATGGGCATTTTACAGCCCCTGACGGTGTTTGAGACGCCAGGACAGATACTAATTTGTTCGCCGGCCCTCTCATGTCGTCAACCGGCTTGCAGCGTGTTGACATTGTCACGTAATTTCCATAAATAAGCCATCCATTCCGGTGTCGACTCCCTAGAGAGTGACATCACCATTACAGGCAATTTGCTCCGCCTCCTCACCAACATCGTCCTCATACATGTCGACACACACGTACCGACATATAGCACACACACACAGGGAATGCTCTGATAGAGGACAGGACCCCACTAGCCCCTTGGGGAGACAGAGGGAGAGTTTGCCAGCACACACCAAAGCGCTATATTTTACAGGGATAGCCTTATAATAAGTGCTCCCTTATAGCTGCTTTTATAAAATCACAATTTCGCCAAATTTTGCCCCCCCCTCTCTTGATTTAACCCTGTTTCTGTAGTGCAGTGCAGGGGAGAGCCTGGGAGCCTTCCTGACCAGCGGAACTGTGTGAGGAAATGGCGCTGTGTGCGGAGGAGATAGGCCCCGCCCCCTTTTCGGCGGGCTCGTCTCCCGCTTAAAAATGGATTCTGGCAGGGGTTAAATATCTCCATATAGCCCCGGAGGCTATATGTGAGGTATTTTTTGCCAAAAAAAGGATTTTCATTGCTGCCCAGGGCGCCCCCCCCCCAGCGCCCTGCACCCTCAGTGACTGCCGTGTGAAGTGTGCTGAGAGCAATGGCGCACAGCTGCAGTGCTGTGCGCTACCTTAAGAAGACTGAGGAGTCTTCTGCCGCCGATTCTGGACCTTCTTCTCTTTTCAGCATCTGCAAGGGGGCCGGCGGCGAGGCTCCGGTGACCATCCAGGCTGTACCTGTGATCGTCCCTCTGGAGCTAATGTCCAGTAGCCAAAGAAGCCAATCCATCCTGCACGCAGGTGAGTTCACTTCTTCTCCCCTAAGTCCCTCGATGCAGTGATCCTGTTGCCAGCAGGACTCACTGTAAAATAAAAAACCTAAGCTAAACTTTTCTAAGCAGCTCTTTAGGAGAGCCACCTAGATTGCACCCTTCTCGGCCGGGCACAAAAACCTAACTGAGGCTTGGAGGAGGGTCATAGGGGGAGGAGCCAGTGCACACCACCTGATCCTAAAGCTTTACTTTTTGTGCCCTGTCTCCTGCGGAGCCGCTATCCCCCCATGGTCCTTTCAGGAACCCCAGCATCCACTAGGACGATAGAGAAAATGGTGGTAAAGCGGGCACAGGCACCAGATTTCATCATTTTGAATAAGAAGCTGTAGTTGTGCAAGGGTTAAACAGCATTGGTCAACAGATTTAACACTTGAAACTCACACAGGGTGGTCACTTACATATCACCCACTTGCAATTTGCCTTGACCACCAGGCATTTGGGCATGAAAATGGTGGTAAAGCGGGCACAGATACCAGATTTCATCATTTTGAATAAGAAGCTGTAGTTCTGCATAGTGATGAGCGGGTTCGGTTCCTCGGAATCCGAAGCCCCCCGAACTTCACCCATTTTACACGGTTCCGAGGCAAACTCGGATCCTCCCGCCTTGCTCGGTTAACCCGAGCGCGCCCGAACGTCATCATCCCGCTGTCGGATTCTCGCGAGATTCGTATTCTATATAAGGAGCCACGCGTCGCCGCCATTTTCACTCGTGCATTGGAGATGAAAGGGAGAGGACGTGGCTGGCGTTCTCTCAGTTTGTTTAGTGTGCTGCAAATATCTGTGCTCAGTGAGCTGCAAATATCTGTGCTCAGTGTGCTGCAAATATCTGTGCTCAGTGTGCTGCAAATATCTACGTTCTCTGCCTGAAAAACGCTCCATATCTGTGCTCAGGGTGCTTTATTGTGGGGACTGGGGACCACCAGTATTATATAGGAGGAGGACAGTGCAGAGTTTTGCTGACCAGTGACCACCAGTATTATACGTTCTCTGCCTGAAAAACGCTCCATATCTATGCTCAGTGTGCTGCAAATATCTGTGCTCAGTGGTGGTCATTCCGAGTTGTTCGCTCGGTAATTTTCTTCGCATCGCAGCGATTTTCCGCTAATTGCGCATGTGCAATGTACGCACTGCGACTGCGCCATGTAAATTTGCTATGAAGATTGGTATTTTACTCACGGCATTACAAGGTTTTTTCTTCGTTCTGGAGATCGGAGTGTGATTGACAGGAAGTGGGTGTTTCTGGGCGGAAACTGGCCGTTTTTTGGGAGTGTTTGAAAAAACGCTACCGTTTCTGAGAAAAACGCGGGAGTGGCTGGAGAAACGGAGGAGTGTCTGGGCGAACGCTGGGTGTGTTTGTGACGTCAAACCAGGAACGACAAGCACTGAACTGATCGCACTGGAAGAGTAAGTCTCAAGCTACTCAGAAACTGCACAGAGAAGTCTTTTCGCAATATTGCGAATCTTTCGTTCGCAATTTTGATAAGCTAAGATTCACTCCCAGTAGGCGGCGGCTTAGCGTGTGCAAAGCTGCTAAAAGCAGCTTGCGAGCGAACAACTCGGAATGACCACCCGTGTGCTTTATTGTGGGGACCACCAGTATTATATAGGAGGAGGACAGTGCAGAGTTTTGCTGACCAGTGACCACCAGTATTATACGTTCTCTGCCTGAAAAACGCTCCATATCTGTGCTGCATTGTAGAATATAGGAGTACAGTGCATAATTTTGCTGACCACCAGTATATAATAGCAGTACGGTACAGTAGGCCACTGCTCTACCTACCTCTGTGTCGTCAAGTATACTATCCATCCATACCTGTGGTGCATTTACTTTTTTGTGCGCAGTATATATATAGTAGTAGGACAGTGCATCATTTTGCTGACCACCAGTATATAATATATAGCAGTACGGTACAGTAGGCCACTGCTCTACCTACCTCTGTGTCGTCAAGTATACTAGCCATCCATACCTGTGGTGCATTTAAGTTTTTGTGCGCAGTATATATATAGTAGTAGGACAGTGCATAATTTTGCTGACACCAGTATATAATATATAGCAGTATGGTACAGTAGGCCACTGCTCTACCTACCTCTGTGTCGTCAAGTATACTATCCATCCATACCTGTGGTGCATTTAAGTTTTTGTGCGCAGTATATATAGTAGTAGGCCATTGCTATTGATATATTACTGGCATATAATTCTACACATTAAAAAATGGAGAACAAAAATGTGGAGGTTAAAATAGGGAAAGATCAAGATCCACTTCCACCTCGTCATGGCCGAGACGATGAAATGCCATCAACGTCGTCTGCCAAGGCCGATGCCCAATGTCATAGTAGAGAGCATGTAAAATCCAAAAAACAAAAGTTCAGTAAAATGACCCAAAAATCAAAATTAAAAGCGTCTGATGAGAAGCGTAAACTTGCCAATATGCCATTTACGACACGGAGTGGCAAGGAACAGCTGAGGCCCTGGCCTATGTTCATGGCTAGTGGTTCAGATTCACATGAGCATGGAAGCACTCATCCTCTCGCTAGAAAACTGCAGTGCCACTTCTAGATGGGCCAGGTGTTTGTGTCGGTCACTTGTGTCGCTTAGCTTAGTCACACAGCGACCTTGGTGCGCCTCTTTTTTTCTTTGCATCATGTGCTGTTTGGGGACTATTTTTTTGAAGTGCCATCCTGTCTGACACATCAGTGCCACTCCTAGATGGGCCACGTGTTTGTGTCGGCCACTTGGGTCGCTTATCTTAGTCACACAGCTACCTCATTGTGCCTCTTTTTTTCTTTGCATCATGTGCTGTTTGGGGACTATTTTTTTGAAGTGCCATCCTGTCTGACACATCAGTGCCACTCCTAGATGGGCCAGGTGTTTGTGTCGGCCACTTGGGTCGCTTATCTTAGTCACACAGCTACCTCATTGTGCCTCTTTTTTTCTTTGCATCATGTGCTGTTTGGGGACTATTTTTTGAAGTGCCATCCTGTCTGACACTGCAGTGCCACTCCTAGATGGGCCAGGTGTTTGTGTCGGCCGCTTGTTTCGCTTAGCTTAGTTACACAGCTACCTTATTGCGCCTCTTTTTTTCTTTGCATCATGTGCTGTTTGGGGACTATGTTTTTGAAGTGCCATCCTGTCTGACACTTCAGTGCCACTCCTAGATGGGCCAGGTGTTTGTGTCGGCCACTTGGGTCGCTTAGCTTAGTCATCCAGCGACCTCGGTGCAAATTTTAGGACTAAAAATAATATTGTGAGGTGTGAGGTGTTCAGAATAGACTGGAAATGAGTGGAAATTATAGTTATTGAGGTTAATAATACTATGGGATCAAAATTACCCCCACATTTTCTTGATTTAAGCTGTTTTTGAGGGGGTTTTTTGTAAAAAAAAACCCGAATCCAAAACACACCCGAATCCGACAAAAAATTTTCAGGGAGGTTTTGCCAAAACGCGTCCGAATCCAAAACACGGCCGCGGAACCGAATCCAAAGCCAAAACCCGAAAAATGTCCGGTGCACATCACTATGCACAACTACAGCTTCTTGATGAAATCTGGTGTCTGTGCCCGCTTTACCACCATTTTCATGCCCAAATGCTTGTTGGTCAAGGAAAATTGCAGGTGGGTGATATGTAAGTGACCACCCTGTGTGAGTTTCAAGTGTCAAATCTTTTGACCAACGCTGTTTAACCCTTGCGCAACTACAGCTTCTTATTCAAAATGATGAAATCTGGTGTCTGTACCCACTTTACCACCATTTCCATGCCCAAATGCTTGTTGGTCAAGGCAAATTGCAAGTGGGTGATATGTAAGTGACCACCCTGTGTGAGTTTCAAGTGTTAAATCTTTTGACCAACGCTGTTTAACCCTTGCGCAACTACAGCTTCTTATTCAAAATGATGAAATCTGGTGTCTGTGCCCGCTTTACCACCATTTTCATGCCCAAATGCTTGTTGGTCAAGGCAAATTGCAAGTGGGTGATATGTAAGTGACCACACTGTGTGAGTTTCAAGTGTCAAATCTGTTGACCAACGCTGTTTAACCTTTGCACAGCTACAGCTTCTTATTCAAAATGATGAAATCTGGTGTCTGTGCCCGCTTTACCACCATTTTCATGCCCAAATGCTTGTTGGTCAAGGCAACTTGCAAGTGGGTGATATGTAAGTGACCACCCTGTGTGAGGTTCAAGTGTCAAATCTTTTGACCAATGCTGTTTAACCCTTGCACAACTACAGCTTCTTATTCAAAATGATGAAATCTGGTGTCTGTGCCCGCTTTACCACCATTTCCATGCCCAAATGCTTGTTGGTCAAGGCAAATTGCATGTGGGTGATATGTAAGTGACCACCCTGTGTAAGTTTCAAGTGTTAAATCTGTTGACCAACGCTGTTTAACCCTTGCACAGCTACAGCTTCTTATTCAAAATTATGAAATCTGGTGTCTGTGCCCGCTTTACCACCATTTTCATGCCCAAATGCTTGTTGGTTAAAGCAACTTGCAAGTGGGTGATATGTAAGTGACCACCCTGTGTGAGGTTCAAGTGTCAAATCTTTTGACCAACGCTGTTTAACCCTTGCACAGCTACAGCTTCTTATTCAAAATGATGAAATCTGGTGTCTGTGCCCGCTTTACCACCATTTTCATGCCCAAATGCTTGTTGGTCAAGACAAACAAGACACACTGCAAGTGGGTGATATGTAAGTGACCACCCTGTGTAAGTTTCAAGTGTCAAATCTGTTGACCAATGCTGTTTAACCCTTGCACAGCTGCAGCTTCTTATTCAAAATGATGAAATCTGGTGTCTGTGCCCGCCTTGCCACCATTTTCATGCCCAAATGCTTGTTGGTCAAGGCAAATTGCAAGTGGGTGATATGTAAGTGACCACCCTTTGTGAGTTTCAAGTGTCAAATCTTTTGACCAACGCTGTTTAACCCTTGCACAGCTACAGCTTCTTATTCAAAATTATGAAATCTGGTGTCTGTGCCCGCTTTACCACCATTTTCATGCCCAAATGCTTGTTGGTCAAGACAAACTGCAAGTGGGTGATATGTAAGTGACCACCCTGTGTACGTTTCAAGTGTCAAATCTGTTGTCCAATGCTGTTTAACCCTTGCACAGCTACAGCTTCTTATTCAAAATGATGAAATCTGGTGTCTGTGCCCGCCTTGCCACCATTTTCATGCTCAAATGCTTGTTGGTCAAGGCAAATTGTAAGTGGGTGATATGTAAGTGACCACCCTGTGTGAGTTTCAAGTGTCAAATCTTTTGACCAACGCTGTGTAACCCTTGCACAGCTACAGCTTCTTATTCAAAATGATGAAATCTGGTGTCTGTGCCCGCTTTACCACCATTTTCATGCCCAAATGCTTGTTGGTTGTTGGGAAATCTGCTTAGGTCCCCTCGATATGATGGCCCCTTTGGTACCAGTTGAGAGCAAGGCTTAACGTAATATGAAACACACGAGTCAATGGTTAAGAATTACTCTGTTTATTTAAAAAATTACAGCGTACTATATAGATAAGAAACATGGGTGTATACAATATGTGCAAGCATATGATTGGATAAATAGAAGTAGCATACGACATTACATGCAGGGTATTTAGTAACACACAGAAGTAACAGTTTTGATCTGGTATGTAATTGTCCTTGAAGATAAGACACAAACAAGCCTTATATTATATGAACAGACAAGGGCATCTTGTAGAGAGTGCGTACGTGTCTATTCAAGCACATAACAGTTCATATAGCATGTTTAACCCTTCAATCCCCTCTTAGAATCATATATTTAAATAACATGATTCTTTACATGGAGCTTTTTATTTCTATATTCAGTTAGGTATTGCTTATAGGCTGCAGGGGAGTTAGGAGGGATTGTAAGGACGGCTTCATACATAAGCGAGTTTTCAATACCTTTTGTGGCGAGTTTTCTGCAGCAGGGTATAATGCAAAAGAAAACAACACAAAAAATTACTATCATAATCAATATGTAGATTCCTAGTTGAACAAGACCCTGTTTCCAATTTTCAAACCAACCAAAGTATTGGCTCCATGGGTTATCAATACCTGAATTCTTTTTTAGCTCTATGGATAAATCATCTAGTTTTTTTATGGCTAGGGTAACTTTACCATTTGGCCCTGTGTTGTCAGGGATAAAGGTACAACATCCTTCTACCTGTTTTATGTAGACACAAACTCCACCCTTTTCAGCCAGTATCATGTCTAAGGCCATACGGTTTTGGAATGTCATTTGAGAGGTGGCTTCTAATTGTTCAGCTATACCTTTGAGTGCAACTTTGGTATCATTAATGAATCTCTGTTGGTTATAGTAGATATAATTGATCCATGCAACATTTTTATTGGCAGTTATTATAGGAATTAAGGATTCAAATCCTGCAGCTACTTCATCTCTAGCTTTGAATTCGTCTGGCACCCCTCTTGGGACCCCAATTGTGTCAATATAAACATGTGGATCGAAGCTACCTATTGGAGTTTCCCTTTTTCTTCTATGTGTGGGAGCAGTGTTTGAGGTAGGGGAACCTTCATTAGTTGGGAGTATGTGTAATGGCATAATTATTTTGGCTAAGGCACATTGACCTTTCCATGGGATATTTAATCTAGTTCTGAGTTTTAAATCTCCACAGATATAATAAATGTCCCCTAGGGACTTGGTTTGATTAACTAGGATGGTGTTACGTGTTTCTGAGCAGTATCCAGGAGGAAATTTTTTAAAATCCTTGCCAGAGTGGCTAGTGGAGTTGTAGCAGGTGTAGTTACCTGGGTATATGGTTATTGTGTTACCAAGGTTGGGGTTTTTTGAGAGTATGGGGTATTCCTTTTTCCACATTTCACATTGGCTGTCATTGGTTTTGGTGCCGTTGTAAAGGCTGAAAAAACAACTTTCTTGTTCTAGGGGTATATTAAGGGGCACGGTGCCTAGGTGAGGCCTAGATCTGCCACAAACATAGCAGTTACTTTTATTATGTTTATTGGCGCTATATTTCATCCATTCTAACCAGAAATTGATGTCAGAGAAACCAGTTTCAATAGCTAGGGTGTCTTCAAAGGTGGGATTGTTAATGGCTATCATATCCTTGAAGGTAGCTATATGAGGCCTTAGGGGTTTGCCTTGGGGGATAGCCTTAGACTGATACGCTGGATTGTTAAACATGTCCCATAAATGAAAGTTTTGCCTTTCGCTATAGTACCCTGTTCCCCACCATATTCCAACTACATAGGTACCATTATCTGCTCTGCTGGGGCGTTCTATGTTTAATCTGAACCTATATGCACTTAGGCCCTCGTCCATCTTAAAGATAGACATTCTAGAGAGTAGAGGTATTCCATCAGGTTGGCTCCATCTATTTAAAGCGTCTGATGGTCTGTACCCCCAGTCAATTCCTGTGTTCCACCCCACAGATTCCCAGGAATCACAGTTGTATCCCCACCATGAATCAGTAACACAAATATAAACTGTCTCAGATATTCCTGATTTTCTTTTTTTGTGTATAGAGTGTTTTGCTTCAGCAAGCTTGGAGAACATAAAGTAATCTAAGACATAGGTGGCTACGTGTGTGTTGGAGGAGTTATACCATAAGGTGGTCACCCCTTCCTTTTGTGAGATGTCAACCTCAGTTCTACAGGGAAGTGTTAGGACTGTGATGAGGGTTAGGATAACACATGCCCAGCGGGGTCCGTGGTTCACAATCATCTTCTCCATGTGTGAGGTCATCTTGGTTGGAGGTCAGGGCTGTCTGCCCCCGTTAGTACCTCTCCTCGTTGGAGGTCAGGGCTGTCTGCCCCCGTTAGTACCTCTCCTGGACTTGCTTCGCGGTTTGGGCTGGGTATCTTCTTTACTCGGGATGCATGTATCCACGTGGGCCCCTCTTCAGTGAGGACAGCCGTCCTGGTCACTGCCACGACTTCCGTCTCTGGACCATAGGTGAAATCTCCTGGACCTTTATTCCTCGGGAGCACTTTCACAACGACTTTGTCTCCGACCTGAAAAGGATGTGTCGGTTCCTGTGGATTAAAAGGATTTTTACAAACAATTGTGTGTTCAATTTCATCTAGTTTTGTTATGAGGGACCTGACGTATTCTTCCCTTATGAGCTCTAAGTCTCCTTCCTGTACTACTAATGGTTTCTTAGCCCAGGGTGTAGGGAAGGGCCTACCCATAAGTATTTCAAAGGGTGAGTAACCTAGGGTCTTTTGTGGGGTCATTCTGATTTCTGCTAAGATAATGGGAAGGACCTGTTTCCATTTGTGGAAGGTACCTCCTGTGGCCTTCCTAAGTTTGTCTTTGAGGGTCCTATTCATCCTCTCTACGACCCCTGAACTCTGCGGGTGATATGGAATATGGAATTTCCATTCAATTTGTAAGGCCTTCACCAGGGCCTGTGTGATTTTTGCTGTAAAGGCTGCGCCTTTATCACTGTTTATCTGTAGTGGGCATCCCCATCTAGGGATGATTTCTTGGGTTAAAATCCTTGCTACAGTCTTAGCATCTTCTGATTTTGTTGGAAATGCTTCTGGCCACCGTGAAAACATATCAACTATGACCAAAGCATATTCCTGTTTGCCTTTACCTGGTATGTGTGTGAAATCAATTTGCAAATGCGTAAAGGGTGTAGTAGGGTATTCAAGATGCTGATGTTTTGCTTTATCAGGATTATTTGGGTTGTTACGTAGACAGGTAACACATCTACTGACGTAATGATCTACCAGTGTTTTAACATCAGTGATATAAAAGTCTTTGCTTAAAAGTAAGGCTGTGGTGTTCTTGCTATGATGTCCTACCCCATGGTAATGAGCAATGAACAAAGGGGCACTTGTTTGGGGTATACAAGGTTTCCCCTCTTTGCAGATTAATCCTGATTTGGGATTTTTCTGCAATACAGGATATATCCAGTCATCCAAATCCTTGTTGGAGGCTGTGGCCTGTAGCTCCGTGATAAGATATTGATCATTAATGGCAGGGGGGGTCATGACAGTCATATGGGACTGGGCAATGGGTTGTAGAGCTGCTTCTTTGGCAGTTTTGTCAGCAAGGGCATTGCCTTTGGATATGTCGTCCTTGCCACCAGTATGGGCCCTGCAGTGCAAAATTGCAATATCAGAGGGCAGTGTGATGGCATGGAGGAGGTTTGTGATAAGCTGTGCATGGGAAATGCCTTTTCCATCGGCTCCTACAAAGCCTCTTCTTGCCCAAATAACTCCATGGTCGTGGACAACGCCATGGGCATATTTGGAGTCTGTGTAAATTGTAACGGGTTTGTTTTGGTACATTTGGCAGGCTCTGGTAAGGGCTATGAGCTCTGCAGCCTGTGCCGACTGGTAAGGTATGGGCTTTGCTTCAAGAATGTCATTGGGCAGGCGCACAACGGCATAACCTGCTTGGTATGTGGAGTCATTTGGTCTGCTACAGGAGCCATCAACAAAGACATTGTCCGAACCGGGTATGGGTACAGGGGACATGTCTAATCTCGGGGAGGTCTCTGATTCTATTGATGCTGAGCAGTCATGGTTGTCAGGTATGTCATCTTGGGGACCCTTTAGTCCTAGGAGTGCATTAAGAATGGGTGCTGGGCCTGATGACGTGTTTGCATATTTGATGATGAGGGATGGGTTGCTTTGCAATAGGACTTCATACCCACTAAGGCGTTGGGCTGACATATGCTGTGTATGCAAGCCGTTAAGTATTGCTACTACATCATGTGTTGTGTGTAGAATTGTTGTGTGACCTAAGGTGAGTGTAGTTGCCATCTCAGCCACCATTGCACAAGCTGCCAGTGCTCTGAGGCAGGCAGGCATACCTTGGACCGGAACAGGCATTACTTTGGAAAAAAATGCCACGGGGCGCAGTTTGCTTCCATGAAATTGAGTCAGTACCCCCGCCATGGTTTTACAGTTGTCCCTTGCATATAAATGAAACGGTAGTACATAGTTTGGGAGGCCCAGTGCCGGACTTTTTACCAACATACATTTTAGACTTTCATATGCAGTTAACATTTCTTGTGACCATTGAATCTGTTTAGGTTTGTCATTGAGAGTGGCTTGTCTCAAAATGTTGTCATAGTAGGAACAATCAGATATCCACTGTCTGCAATAATTAATCATGCCCAGAAAGGATAGCATTTCCTTCTGAGTAGTTGGGGTGACCAGGCCCAATACAGACTGAATGCGTTGTGGACTGATTTTCCTTTCTCCCTGTGTGAGCACAAAACCCAAATAGTTAACATGCTTTTTACACCATTGCATTTTTGTTTTAGACACCTTGTGTCCACATTCACAGAGCCAGTTTAACAGTGATATACCATCCTGTCGGCAGGCCTCCTCCGTTTGACTACAGAGAAGCAGATCATCTGCATACTGTAGCAGGACAGAACCATAGGGGGGGTGCCAGGGAGCCAATGTGGCTTGGAGTACAATGCTATACACAACAGGTGAATCAATCCATCCCTGTGGTAATCTGCACCATGTTAACTGCTTGCCCTCAAAAGAAAAGGCAAAAAGTAACTGTGTTTGGGGGTCCACTGGTATGCTGAAAAATGCATTTTTTAAATCAATCACTGAGAAAAATGCAGCATCTACAGGGATGGCTGAGAGGAGTGAGTTTACATCAGGTACAATTGGTGCAATGGGAACAATTAGTTGATTGATTGCTCTGAGATCTTGTACAAATCTCACAGACCCATCTGCTTTTGCTACAGGGTTGACTGGTGTGCAGTATGGGGATACTACATGTCTAAGAATGCCTTGTTCTAAAAATTGCTGTACCATAGGTCTAAGACCTTCTATTTTTTCTTTTGACAAAGGGTATTGTTTGTGGTACACGGGTTGTGAGTCAGGTTTGAGTGTAGCTTTGTATGGTGTACATGATATTAGGCCAGTGTCATAGGGCCCTTCTGACCATACCTGGGGGTTTACAGTCTCTAACTCAGGTGGTGTGTCAAGGTTTACCCACACAGGTAAATGAGGTGATACAACATCCATGCCGCTACTTGAGGCAGAGGGACTAATTGTGATTTCGAGACGGCTGAGAAGATCCCTTCCCAGTAGGTTTATTGGGCATTCAGGTATTACAGTAAAGTTGTGTCTTCCCATATAAACGCCCTTCAAAGTTTCTATACTGATGGCGTCGGTAATATAGGCTTTTGTGGGTATCCCATTAATTCCCATTGAAGGAGCAGTCCTTTCCAGGTGACCATTGTACAGGTCCTTACACAAAACACTGGTAGTAGCACCACTGTCCACTAAAAAGGGGACGGCTTTTCCTCCCACAATTAAAGTGAGCAGCGGTGGGTCCTTCCAATGCTTTGTGATTTGGGCAAAGGCTGAGATACCCTCCTCCGGGCCCCGTCAATGGGTTTGTTCCTGCCAGTCAACTCGAAAACGGGGAAAGTCTTTAGTCTGGTCTCTAGGTTGGCTGCGGGGTGGTGCATCGTTGTGCATAGGGTCCCGGGCCTGTCGGGGTCTGCTGGGGGGATATGGACAATCCCTGGCCCAGTGGCCATCTTTCCCGCAATTGTAACATGTATTGGTCTGTCTCCTAGAAATAGGTGGAGGTCCCATAGGGCCCCTCTGGAACCTATTGTCTTGGGGTGGGCGGAAAGACCTATTTGGCTTTCCCGGGGGGTTCTGGGGTTTCTGGTAGTTATGTGAGGGTATAGAACTGACAGATTTCCTCATTTCAAAACAACCTGCTGCTTCTTTCTCATATAAATGTTTTTCGAAATCTTTAAGATCGTCAGAGGTCTAGCTGGAAACACTCTGTTTTACTGTGAGGCCAATAGAGGGCAGCAGATTATTAACAAATGTGGAAACAAGAAGATTATCATTGTTTACCAGGCTCAACCCTGCTTCCTCGGTCCAACACTTCTTAAATCTTTTCCAGAACTCTGTTACTGATTCACTAGGTTTCTGTTTACATGCTACGGCAATCGGGAGAGATGAACGGGTTTTAAATACCACATTCATGTGATCACTAAGTTCCTTCCACATTTTGTTTATTCCATCCTGCGTATTTAAAGGATAATTAGTGGCAGTTTGATTATCTGCTGTTATGGGGGTGTTAATTGTGGGTACTTTTGTCCAATCCCACCCATTGTAGTGATCTATGACCCCATCTATGATGAGTCTCATGTCTTCTTGTGTGAAACTCCGTCCCTTAGAAGCCTTTTTTAAGTAAGCAATACATCCTAAAGGGGTGATCATTGGTTTAGGACAATTTTTAATTATTCTGTCTAGATCCTCAACTTCAATGGATTTTTTAAGTAACTGGTCCCCCACTGTCATAAAAGGCAGATGAGTGCCAGTGCTACTGGTTGCTGTGTTATCTTCAGAGAATTCATTACCGGACCTGGTGTGGTGTGGGCTAAGAGGGTTCTCGGTGATAACAGTGGAGTCAGCCGTTTGGCGACGGGCAGTTAACATCCTAACCGGGGTACCAAGAATGTCTATACCAGTATTTAAAATACTCCTACCCCAGGTAGTTCCTGGGGAATCTGCGGGTGGTGGGATATTATGTTCCTCAACTAACTGATCTACAGGGGCACTAGGGGTAGGTGGGGGTGGTATCTGACCTGCAGGGGGGTTCTGTATGAGAGTGTCTAAGAGGGCAGGTGAGGGATCGCCACCCCCTGCGCCTCCACCAACACCTCCTGTGGGTCTCTGAATGTGTGAAAGGGCTACAGCCGCCAAAATGTCTGTATCATTTAAAGATGGGTATAAAGGACTATAGGGAGGTGGACAGGATGCTTTAACTGTTTTACTTATCCTCTCCTCCTCTGCCTTGTGTAATTGGGTTGTTATATTTTTTAGTTTTCTTTGTTTCTTATTAGTGGAACTGTCATACCAATGGGGCGCTATAGTAAGCCACTGTTCCCCTCCTGCTCTCATGTATGTCATGTTCCATTGTGGATCATGATCATACCATGGCCAGGCTGCTTTATCTTCTAAACATAGTCCCTTAACCATATCCATATAGAAGGGAAAATTTGTTCCATCCCGTGGGAAAGATTTGGGACTTCCTACGGCTTCTGTCCAGCCTGCCAGATTATCTACCCATGGGTTAACAAGATAAAAATTTGTAGGAGAAACACGGCCGACATAGTCTTTACATGTTTCTCTGGGGAGGGGCGGGGGATATTCAGTCTTTTTACTCTGACTTGCTCCCATCTCTTAAATAAACTTTCAAAACAAACTAACAACAGATTATACAAGTATATATATGCGATTAGATAAAAAAGTCACTGAGGGGGAATATCAGTTTACGTATGCATTCAGCTGATCTGATCATAGGTAACATGTTGGATTACACATTCCTACATAAACCAAAGGGACATTGGGTATACAAAATGTTTTTATGATATCAACCATACGTACACTTACCACCCGTATAATTGATATTTTGCAAATAAAGTACAATTTTCTTGCATAAAATAACTGTAAATAGCAATGTTATATGACATTCAGTGTCCGTACACTTACCAACCGTACACTGAGTATCCTAATACAAATAAACAATATAATTTTTACAAATATATGGCCATATTCAAACTAACTAGGCGATCAGATCGAGGAGGCGTTGTTATTTGGACCCCTGGTCCATCTATGGTATCCCGGATACCTGTGCCTTTAAAGATTATATGGACCCCTGGTCCTTCTATGGTATCCCTGATACCTTTATGTGGCGCCCGGCGCCTTTAAGAAAACAAGTTTCTTTTCTGCCAAGTCCCGGACTTGGATTGTATTTTTTGGTCACGTGTTCCCGGAACACGGAATGAGTTCAAATCTAGTAGTAATCGCAATCCCTGAACGGAAAAGACAGACAATAAAATTCTCTATCTTACCGGGCAGGGGACGATCGCCTAGATCCCGGACTTCGAGCCCCCAGCCTGTTGGGAAATCTGCTTAGGTCCCCTCGATATGATGGCCCCTTTGGTACCAGTTGAGAGCAAGGCTTAACGTAATATGAAACACACGAGTCAATGGTTAAGAATTACTCTGTTTATTTAAAAAATTACAGCGTACTATATAGATAAGAAACATGGGTGTATACAATATGTGCAAGCATATGATTGGATAAATAGAAGTAGTATACGACATTACATGCAGGGTATTTAGTAACACACAGAAGTAACAGTTTTGATCTGGTATGTAATTGTCCTTGAAGATAAGACACAAACAAGCCTTATATTATATGAACAGACAAGGGCATCTTGTAGAGAGTGCGTACGTGTCTATTCAAGCACATAACAGTTCATATAGCATGTTTAACCCTTCATTGGTCAAGACAAACTGCAAGTGGGTGATATGTAAGTGACCACCCTGTGTAAGTTTCAAGTGTCAAATCTGTTGACCAACGCTGTTTAACCCTTGCACAGCTACAGCTTCTTATTCAAAATGATGAAATCTGGTGTCTGTGCCCGCTTTACCACCATTTTCATGCCCAAATGCTTGTTGGTCAAGACAAACTGCAAGTGGGTGATATGTAAGTGACCACCCTGTGTAAGTTTCAAGTGTCAAATCTGTTGACCAATGCTGTTTAACCCTTGCACATCTACAGCTTCTTATTCAAAATGATGAAATCTGGTGTCTGTGCCCGCCTTGCCACCATTTTCATGCCCAAATGCTTGTTGGTCAAGGCAAATTGCAAGTTGGTGATATGTAAGTGACCACCCTGTGTGAGTTTCAAGTGTCAAATCTTTTGACCAACGCTGTTTAACCCTTGCACAGCTACAGCTTCTTATTCAAAATGATGAAATCTGGTGTCTGTGCCCGCTTTACCACCATTTTCATGCCCAAATGCTTGTTGGTCAAGACAAACTGCAAGTGGGTGATATGTAAGTGACCACCCTGTGTAAGTTTCAAGTGTCAAATCTGTTGACCAATGCTGTTTAACCCTTGCACAGCTACAGCTTCTTATTCAAAATGATGAAATCTGGTGTCTGTGCCCGCCTTGCCACCATTTTCATGCCCAAATGCTTGTTGGTCAAGGCAAATTGCAAGTTGGTGATATGTAAGTGACCACCCTGTGTGAGTTTCAAGTGTCAAATCTTTTGACCAACGCTGTTTAACCCTTGCACAGCTACAGCTTCTTATTCAAAATGATGAAATCTGGTGTCTGTGCCCGCTTTACCACCATTTTCATGCCCAAATGCTTGTTGGTCAAGACAAACTGCAAGTGGGTGATATGTAAGTGACCACCCTGTGTAAGTTTCAAGTGTCAAATCTGTTGACCAACGCTGTTTAACCCTTGCACAGCTACAGCTTCTTATTCAAAATGATGAAATCTGGTGTCTGTGCCCGCTTTACCACCATTTTCATGCTCAAATGCTTGTTGGTCAAGGCAAATTGCAAGTGGGTGATATGTAAGTGACCACCCTGTGTGAGTTTCAAGTGTCAAATCTTTTGACCAACGCTGTTTAACCCTTGCACAGCTACAGCTTCTTATTCAAAATGATGAAATCTGGTGTCTGTGCCCGCTTTACCACCATTTTCATGCCCAAATGCTTGTTGGTCAAGACAAACTGCAAGTGGGTGATATGTAAGTGACCACCCTGTGTAAGTTTCAAGTGTCAAATGTTTTGACCAACGCTGTTTAACCCTTGCACAGCTACAGCTTCTTATTCAAAATGATGAAATCTGGTGTCTGTGCCCGCTTTACCACCATTTTCATGCCCAAATGCTTGTTGGTCAAGACAAACTGCAAGTGGGTGAAATGTAAGTGACCACCCTGTGTAAGTTTCAAGTGTCAAATGTTTTGACCAACGCTGTTTAACCCTTGCACAGCTACAGCTTCTTATTCAAAATGATGAAATCTGGTGTCTGTGCCCGCCTTGCCACCATTTTCATGCCCAAATGCTTGTTGGTCAAGGCAAATTGCAAGTTGGTGATATGTAAGTGACCACCCTGTGTGAGTTTCAAGTGTCAAATCTTTTAACCAACGCTGTTTAACCCTTGCACAGCTACTTATTCAAAATGATGAAATCTGGTGTCTGTGCCCGCTTTACCACCATTTTCATGCCCAAATGCTTGTTGGTCAAGACAAACTGCAAGTGGGTGATATGTAAGTGACCACCCTGTGTAAGTTTCAAGTGTCAAATCTGTTGACTAACGCTGTTTAACCCTTGCACAGCTACAGCTTCTTATTCAAAATGATGAAATCTGGTGTCTGTGCCCGCTTTACCACCATTTTCATGCCCAAATGCTTGTTGGTCAAGACAAACTGCAAGTGGGTGATATGTAAGTGACCACCCTGTGTAAGTTTCAAGTGTCAAATCTGTTGACCAACGCTGTTTAACCCTTGCACAGCTACAGCTTCTTATTCAAAATGATGAAATCTGGTGTCTGTGCCCGCCTTGCCACCATTTTCATGCTCAAATGCTTGTTGGTCAAGGCAAATTGCAAGTGGGTGATATGTAAGTGACCACCCTGTGTGAGTTTCAAGTGTCAAATCTTTTGACCAACGCTGTTTAACCCTTGCACAGCTACAGCTTCTTATTCAAAATGATGAAATCTGGTGTCTGTGCCCGCTTTACCACCATTTTCATGCCCAAATGCTTGTTGGTCAAGACAAACTGCAAGTGGGTGATATGTAAGTGACCACCCTGTGTAAGTTTCAAGTGTCAAATGTTTTGACCACGGCTGTTTAACCCTTGCACAGCTACAGCTTCTTATTCAAAATGATGAAATCTGGTGACTGTGCCCGCTTTACCACCATTTTCATGCCCAAATGCTTGTTGGTCAAGACAAACTGCAAGTGGGTGATATGTAAGTGACCACCCTGTGTAAGTTTCAAGTGTCAAATCTGTTGACCAACGCTGTTTAACCCTTGCACAGCTACAGCTTCTTATTCAAAATGATGAAATCTGGTGTCTGTGCCCGCCTTGCCACCATTTTCATGCTCAAATGCTTGTTGGTCAAGGCAAATTGCAAGTGGGTGATATGTAAGTGACCACCCTGTGTGAGTTTCAAGTGTCAAATCTTTTGACCAACGCTGTTTAACCCTTGCACAGCTACAGCTTCTTATTCAAAATGATGAAATCTGGTGTCTGTGCCCGCTTTACCACCATTTTCATGCCCAAATGCTTGTTGGTCAAGACAAACTGCAAGTGGGTGATATGTAAGTGACCACCCTGTGTAAGTTTCAAGTGTCAAATGTTTTGACCACGGCTGTTTAACCCTTGCACAGCTACAGCTTCTTATTCAAAATGATGAAATCTGGTGACTGTGCCCGCTTTACCACCATTTTCATGCCCAAATGCTTGTTGGTCAAGACAAACTGCAAGTGGGTGATATGTAAGTGACCACCCTGTGTAAGTTTCAAGTGTCAAATGTTTTGACCAACGCTGTTTAACCCTTGCACAGCTACAGCTTCTAACTCAAAATGATGAAATCTGGTGTCTGTGCCCGCTTTACCACCATTTTCATGCCCAAATGCTTATTGGTCAAGACAAACTGCAAGTGGGTGAAATGTAAGTGACCACCCTGTGTAAGTTTTAAGTGTCAAATGTTTTGACCAACGCTGTTTAACCCTTGCACAGCTACAGCTTCTTATTCAAAATGATGAAATCTGGTGACTGTGCCCGCTTTACCACCATTTTCATGCCCAAATGCTTGTTGGTCAAGACAAACTGCAAGTGGGTGATATGTAAGTGACCACCCTGTGTGAGTTTCAAGTGTCAAATCTGTTGACCAACGCTGTTTAACCTTTGCACAGCTACAGCTTCTTATTCAAAATGATGAAATCTGGTGTCTGTGCCCGCTTTACCACCATTTTCATGCCCAAATGCTTGTTGGTCAAGGCAACTTGCAAGTGGGTGATATGTAAGTGACCACCCTGTGTGAGTTTCAAGTGTCAAATCTTTTGACCAACGCTGTTTAACCCTTGCGCAACTACAGCTTCTTATTCAAAATGATGAAATCTGGTTTCTGTGCCCGCTTTACCACCATTTTCATGCCCAAATGCTTGTTGGTCAAGGAAAATTGCAGGTGGGTGATATGTAAGTGACCACCCTGTGTGAGTTTCAAGTGTCAAATCTTTTGACCAACGCTGTTTAACCCTTGCGCAACTACAGCTTCTTATTCAAAATGATGAAATCTGGTGTCTGTGCCCGCTTTACCAACATTTCCATGCCAAAATGCTTGTTGGTCAAGGCAAATTGCATGTGGGTGATATGTAAGTGACCACCCTGTGTGGGTTTCAAGTGTCAAATCTGTTGACCAACGCTGTTTAACCCTTGCAGAACTACAGCTTCTTATTCAAAATGATGAAATCTGGTGTCTGTGCCCGCCTTGCCACCATTTTCATGCCCAAATGCTTGTTGGTCAAGGCAAATTGCAAGTGGATGATATGTAAGTGACCACCCTGTGTGAGTTTCAAGTGACAAATCTGTTGACTAATGCTGTTTAACCCTTGCACAGCTACAGCTTCTTATTCAAAATGATGAAATCTGGTGTCTGTGCCCGCTTTACCACCATTTCCATGCCCAAATGCTTGTTGGTCAAGGCAAATTGCATGTGGGTGATATGTAAGTGACCACCCTGTGTGAGTTTCAAGTGTAAAATCTTTTGACCAACGCTGTTTAACCCTTGCACAGCTACAGCTTCTTATTCAAAATGATGAAATCTGGTGTCTGTGCCCGCTTTACCACCATTTTCATGCCCAAATGCTTGTTGGTCAAGACAAACTGCAAGTGGGTGATATGTAAGTGACCACCCTGTGTGAGGTTCAAGTGTCAAATCTTTTGACCAACGCTGTTTAACCCTTGCACAGCTACAGCTTCTTATTCAAAATGATGAAATCTGGTGTCTGTGCCCGCTTTACCACCATTTTCATGCCCAAATGCTTGTTGGTCAAGGCAAATTGCAAGTGGGTGATATGTAAGTGACCACCCTGTGTGAGTTTCAAGTATAAAATCTTTTGACCAACGCTGTTTAACCCTTGCACAGCTACAGCTTCTTATTCAAAATGATGAAATCTGGTGTCTGTGCCTGCTTTACCACCATTTTCATGCCCAAATGCTTGTTGGTCAAGACAACTGCAAGTGGGTGATATGTAAGTGACCACCCTGTGTAAGTTTCAAGTGTCAAATCTGTTGACCAACGCTGTTTAACCCTTGCACAACTACAGCTTCTTATTCAAAATGATGAAATCTGGTGTCTGTGCCCGCTTTACCACCATTTTCATGCCCAAATGCTTGTTGGTCAAGGCAACTTGCAAGTGGGTGATATGTAAGTGACCACCCTGTGTGAGGTTCAAGTGTCAAATCTTTTGACCAATGCTGTTTAACCCTTGCACAACTACAGCTTCTTATTCAAAATGATGAAATCTGGTGTCTGTGCCCGCTTTACCACCATTTCCATGCCCAAATGCTTGTTGGTCAAGGCAAATTGCATGTGGGTGATATGTAAGTGACCACCCTGTGTAAGTTTCAAGTGTTAAATCTGTTGACCAACGCTGTTTAACCCTTGCACAGCTACAGCTTCTTATTCAAAATTATGAAATCTGGTGTCTGTGCCCGCTTTACCACCATTTTCATGCCCAAATGCTTGTTGGTCAAAGCAACTTGCAAGTGGGTGATATGTAATTGACCACCCTGTGTGAGGTTCAAGTGTCAAATCTTTTGACCAACGCTGTTTAACCCTTGCACAGCTACAGCTTCTTATTCAAAATGATGAAATCTGGTGTCTGTGCCCGCTTTACCACCATTTTCATGCCCAAATGCTTGTTGGTCAAGACAAACTGCAAGTGGGTGATATGTAAGTGACCACCCTGTGTAAGTTTCAAGTGTCAAATCTGTTGACCAATGTTGTTTAACCCTTGCACAGCTACAGCTTCTTATTCAAAATGATGAAATCTGGTGTCTGTGCCCGCCTTGCCACCATTTTCATGCCCAAATGCTTGTTGGTCAAGGCAAATTGCAAGTGGATGATATGTAAGTGACCACCCTGTGTGAGTTTCAAGTGACAAATCTGTTGACCAATGCTGTTTAACCCTTGCACAGCTACAGCTTCTTATTCAAAATGATGAAATCTGGTGTCTGTGCCCGCTTTACCACCATTTCCATGCCCAAATGCTTGTTGGTCAAGGCAAATTGCATGTGGGTGATATGTAAGTGACCACCCTGTGTGAGTTTCAAGTGTAAAATCTTTTGACCAACGCTGTTTAACCCTTGCACAGCTACAGCTTCTTATTCAAAATGATGAAATCTGGTGTCTGTGCCCGCTTTACCACCATTTTCATGCCCAAATGCTTGTTGGTCAAGACAAACTGCAAGTGGGTGATATGTAAGTGACCACCCTGTGTGAGGTTCAAGTGTCAAATCTTTTGACCAACGCTGTTTAACCCTTGCACAGCTACAGCTTCTTATTCAAAATGATGAAATCTGGTGTCTGTGCCCGCTTTACCACCATTTTCATGCCCAAATGCTTGTTGGTCAAGGCAAATTGCAAGTGGGTGATATGTAAGTGACCACCCTGTGTGAGTTTCAAGTATAAAATCTTTTGACCAACGCTGTTTAACCCTTGCACAGCTACAGCTTCTTATTCAAAATGATGAAATCTGGTGTCTGTGCCTGCTTTACCACCATTTTCATGCCCAAATGCTTGTTGGTCAAGACAACTGCAAGTGGGTGATATGTAAGTGACCACCCTGTGTAAGTTTCAAGTGTCAAATCTGTTGACCAACGCTGTTTAACCCTTGCACAACTACAGCTTCTTATTCAAAATGATGAAATCTGGTGTCTGTGCCCGCTTTACCACCATTTTCATGCCCAAATGCTTGTTGGTCAAGGCAACTTGCAAGTGGGTGATATGTAAGTGACCACCCTGTGTGAGGTTCAAGTGTCAAATCTTTTGACCAATGCTGTTCAACCCTTGCACAACTACAGCTTCTTATTCAAAATGATGAAATCTGGTGTCTGTGCCCGCTTTACCACCATTTCCATGCCCAAATGCTTGTTGGTCAAGGCAAATTGCATGTGGGTGATATGTAAGTGACCACCCTGTGTAAGTTTCAAGTGTTAAATCTGTTGACCAACGCTGTTTAACCCTTGCACAGCTACAGCTTCTTATTCAAAATTATGAAATCTGGTGTCTGTGCCCGCTTTACCACCATTTTCATGCCCAAATGCTTGTTGGTCAAAGCAACTTGCAAGTGGGTGATATGTAATTGACCACCCTGTGTGAGGTTCAAGTGTCAAATCTTTTGACCAACGCTGTTTAACCCTTGCACAGCTACAGCTTCTTATTCAAAATGATGAAATCTGGTGTCTGTGCCCGCTTTACCACCATTTTCATGCCCAAATGCTTGTTGGTCAAGGCAACTTGCAAGTGGGTGATATGTAAGTGACCACCCTGTGTGAGTTTCAAGTGTCAAATCTTTTGACCAACGCTGTTTAACCCTTGCGCAACTACAGCTTCTTATTCAAAATGATGAAATCTGGTTTCTGTGCCCGCTTTACCACCATTTTCATGCCCAAATGCTTGTTGGTCAAGGCAAATTGCAAGTGGGTGATATGTAAGTGACCACCCTGTGTGAGTTTCAAGTATAAAATCTTTTGACCAACGCTGTTTAACCCTTGCACAGCTACAGCTTCTTATTCAAAATGATGAAATCTGGTGTCTGTGCCTGCTTTACCACCATTTTCATGCCCAAATGCTTGTTGGTCAAGACAACTGCAAGTGGGTGATATGTAAGTGACCACCCTGTGTAAGTTTCAAGTGTCAAATCTGTTGACCAACGCTGTTTAACCCTTGCACAACTACAGCTTCTTATTCAAAATGATGAAATCTGGTGTCTGTGCCCGCTTTACCACCATTTTCATGCCCAAATGCTTGTTGGTCAAGGCAACTTGCAAGTGGGTGATATGTAAGTGACCACCCTGTGTAAGTTTCAAGTGTTAAATCTGTTGACCAACGCTGTTTAACCCTTGCACAGCTACAGCTTCTTATTCAAAATTATGAAATCTGGTGTCTGTGCCCGCTTTACCACCATTTTCATGCCCAAATGCTTGTTGGTCAAAGCAACTTGCAAGTGGGTGATATGTAATTGACCACCCTGTGTGAGGTTCAAGTGTCAAATCTTTTGACCAACGCTGTTTAACCCTTGCACAGCTACAGCTTCTTATTCAAAATGATGAAATCTGGTGTCTGTGCCCGCTTTACCACCATTTTCATGCCCAAATGCTTGTTGGTCAAGACAAACTGCAAGTGGGTGATATGTAAGTGACCACCCTGTGTAAGTTTCAAGTGTCAAATCTGTTGACCAATGTTGTTTAACCCTTGCACAGCTACAGCTTCTTATTCAAAATGATGAAATCTGGTGTCTGTGCCCGCCTTGCCACCATTTTCATGCCCAAATGCTTGTTGGTCAAGGCAAATTGCAAGTGGATGATATGTAAGTGACCACCCTGTGTGAGTTTCAAGTGACAAATCTGTTGACCAATGCTGTTTAACCCTTGCACAGCTACAGCTTCTTATTCAAAATGATGAAATCTGGTGTCTGTGCCCGCTTTACCACCATTTCCATGCCCAAATGCTTGTTGGTCAAGGCAAATTGCATGTGGGTGATATGTAAGTGACCACCCTGTGTGAGTTTCAAGTGTAAAATCTTTTGACCAACGCTGTTTAACCCTTGCACAGCTACAGCTTCTTATTCAAAATGATGAAATCTGGTGTCTGTGCCCGCTTTACCACCATTTTCATGCCCAAATGCTTGTTGGTCAAGACAAACTGCAAGTGGGTGATATGTAAGTGACCACCCTGTGTAAGTTTCAAGTGTCAAATCTGTTGACCAACGCTGTTTAACCCTTGCACAGCTACAGCTTCTTATTCAAAATGATGAAATCTGGTGTCTGTGCCCGCTTTACCACCATTTTCATGCCCAAATGCTTGTTGGTCAAGACAAACTGCAAGTGGGTGATATGTAAGTGACCACCCTGTGTACGTTTCAAGTGTCAAATCTGTTGTCCAATGCTGTTTAACCCTTGCACAGCTACAGCTTCTTATTCAAAATGATGAAATCTGGTGTCTGTGCCCGCCTTGCCACCATTTTCATGCTCAAATGCTTGTTGGTCAAGGCAAATTGTAAGTGGGTGATATGTAAGTGACCACCCTGTGTGAGTTTCAAGTGTCAAATCTTTTGACCAACGCTGTTTAACCCTTGCACAGCTACAGCTTCTTATTCAAAATGATGAAATCTGGTGTCTGTGCCCGCCTTGCCACCATTTTCATGCCCAAATGCTTGTTGGTCAAGGCAAATTGCAAGTTGGTGATATGTAAGTGACCACCCTGTGTGAGTTTCAAGTGTCAAATCTTTTGACCAACGCTGTTTAACCCTTGCACAGCTACAGCTTCTTATTCAAAATGATGAAATCTGGTGTCTGTGCCCGCTTTACCACCATTTTCATGCCCAAATGCTTGTTGGTCAAGACAAACTGCAAGTGGGTGATATGTAAGTGACCACCCTGTGTAAGTTTCAAGTGTCAAATCTGTTGACTAACGCTGTTTAACCCTTGCACAGCTACAGCTTCTTATTCAAAATTATGAAATCTGGTGTCTGTGCCCGCTTTACCACCATTTCCATGCCCAAATGCTTGTTGGTCAAGGCAAATTGCAAGTGGGTGATATGTAAGTGACCACCCTGTGTGAGTTTCAAGTGTCAAATCTTTTGACCAACGCTGTTTAACCCTTGCGCAACTACAGCTTCTTATTCAAAATGATGAAATCTGGTGTCTGTGCCCGCTTTACCAACATTTCCATGCCAAAATGCTTGTTGGTCAAGGCAAATTGCATGTGGGTGATATGTAAGTGACCACCCTGTGTGGGTTTCAAGTGTCAAATCTGTTGACCAACGCTGTTTAACCCTTGCAGAACTACAGCTTCTTATTCAAAATGATGAAATCTGGTGTCTGTGCCCGCCTTGCCACCATTTTCATGCCCAAATGCTTGTTGGTCAAGGCAAATTGCAAGTGGATGATATGTAAGTGACCACCCTGTGTGAGTTTCAAGTGACAAATCTGTTGACTAATGCTGTTTAACCCTTGCACAGCTACAGCTTCTTATTCAAAATGATGAAATCTGGTGTCTGTGCCCGCTTTACCACCATTTCCATGCCCAAATGCTTGTTGGTCAAGGCAAATTGCATGTGGGTGATATGTAAGTGACCACCCTGTGTGAGTTTCAAGTGTAAAATCTTTTGACCAACGCTGTTTAACCCTTGCACAGCTACAGCTTCTTATTCAAAATGATGAAATCTGGTGTCTGTGCCCGCTTTACCACCATTGTCATGCCCAAATGCTTGTTGGTCAAGACAAACTGCAAGTGGGTGATATGTAAGTGACCACCCTGTGTGAGGTTCAAGTGTCAAATCTTTTGACCAACGCTGTTTAACCCTTGCACAGCTACAGCTTCTTATTCAAAATGATGAAATCTGGTGTCTGTGCCCGCTTTACCACCATTTTCATGCCCAAATGCTTGTTGGTCAAGGCAAATTGCAAGTGGGTGATATGTAAGTGACCACCCTGTGTGAGTTTCAAGTATAAAATCTTTTGACCAACGCTGTTTAACCCTTGCACAGCTACAGCTTCTTATTCAAAATGATGAAATCTGGTGTCTGTGCCTGCTTTACCACCATTTTCATGCCCAAATGCTTGTTGGTCAAGACAACTGCAAGTGGGTGATATGTAAGTGACCACCCTGTGTAAGTTTCAAGTGTCAAATCTGTTGACCAACGCTGTTTAACCCTTGCACAACTACAGCTTCTTATTCAAAATGATGAAATCTGGTGTCTGTGCCCGCTTTACCACCATTTTCATGCCCAAATGCTTGTTGGTCAAGGCAACTTGCAAGTGGGTGATATGTAAGTGACCACCCTGTGTAAGTTTCAAGTGTTAAATCTGTTGACCAACGCTGTTTAACCCTTGCACAGCTACAGCTTCTTATTCAAAATTATGAAATCTGGTGTCTGTGCCCGCTTTACCACCATTTTCATGCCCAAATGCTTGTTGGTCAAAGCAACTTGCAAGTGGGTGATATGTAATTGACCACCCTGTGTGAGGTTCAAGTGTCAAATCTTTTGACCAACGCTGTTTAACCCTTGCACAGCTACAGCTTCTTATTCAAAATGATGAAATCTGGTGTCTGTGCCCGCTTTACCACCATTTTCATGCCCAAATGCTTGTTGGTCAAGACAAACTGCAAGTGGGTGATATGTAAGTGACCACCCTGTGTAAGTTTCAAGTGTCAAATCTGTTGACCAATGTTGTTTAACCCTTGCACAGCTACAGCTTCTTATTCAAAATGATGAAATCTGGTGTCTGTGCCCGCCTTGCCACCATTTTCATGCCCAAATGCTTGTTGGTCAAGGCAAATTGCAAGTGGATGATATGTAAGTGACCACCCTGTGTGAGTTTCAAGTGACAAATCTGTTGACCAATGCTGTTTAACCCTTGCACAGCTACAGCTTCTTATTCAAAATGATGAAATCTGGTGTCTGTGCCCGCTTTACCACCATTTCCATGCCCAAATGCTTGTTGGTCAAGGCAAATTGCATGTGGGTGATATGTAAGTGACCACCCTGTGTGAGTTTCAAGTGTAAAATCTTTTGACCAACGCTGTTTAACCCTTGCACAGCTACAGCTTCTTATTCAAAATGATGAAATCTGGTGTCTGTGCCCGCTTTACCACCATTTTCATGCCCAAATGCTTGTTGGTCAAGACAAACTGCAAGTGGGTGATATGTAAGTGACCACCCTGTGTGAGGTTCAAGTGTCAAATCTTTTGACCAACGCTGTTTAACCCTTGCACAGCTACAGCTTCTTATTCAAAATGATGAAATCTGGTGTCTGTGCCCGCTTTACCACCATTTTCTTGCCCAAATGCTTGTTGGTCAAGGCAAATTGCAAGTGGGTGATATGTAAGTGACCACCCTGTGTGAGTTTCAAGTATAAAATCTTTTGACCAACGCTGTTTAACCCTTGCACAGCTACAGCTTCTTATTCAAAATGATGAAATCTGGTGTCTGTGCCTGCTTTACCACCATTTTCATGCCCAAATGCTTGTTGGTCAAGACAACTGCAAGTGGGTGATAATAAGAATTTACTTACCGATAATTCTATTTCTCGGAGTCCGTAGTGGATGCTGGGGTTCCTGAAAGGACCATGGGGAATAGCGGCTCCGCAGGAGACAGGGCACAAAAAAGTAAAGCTTTACTAGGTCAGGTGGTGTGCACTGGCTCCTCCCCCTATGACCCTCCTCCAGACTCCAGTTAGGTACTGTGCCCGGACGAGCATACACAATAAGGGAGGCATTTTGAATCCCGGGTAAGACTCATACCAGCCACACCAATCACACCGTACAACTTGTGATCTAAACCCAGTTAACAGTATGACAACAGAAAGGGCCTCTTAAAGATGGCTCCTTAACAATAACCCGAATTAGTTAACAATAACTATGTACAAGTATTGCAGATAATCCGCACTTGGGATGGGCGCCCAGCATCCACTACGGACTCCGAGAAATAGAATTATCGGTAAGTAAATTCTTATTTTCTCTATCGTCCTAAGTGGATGCTGGGGTTCCTGAAAGGACCATGGGGATTATACCAAAGCTCCCAAACGGGCGGGAGAGTGCGGATGACTCTGCAGCACCGAATGAGAGAACTCCAGGTCCTCCTTTGCCAGGGTATCAAATTTGTAAAATTTTACAAACGTGTTCTCCCCCGACCACGTAGCTGCTCGGCAGAGTTGTAATGCCGAGACCCCTCGGGCAGCCGCCCAAGATGAGCCCACCTTCCTTGTGGAGTGGGCTTTTACAGTTTTAGGCTGTGGCAGGCCTGCCACAGAATGTGCAAGTTGAATTGTGTTACAAATCCAACGAGCAATCGACTGCTTAGAAGCAGGTGCGCCCAACTTGTTGGGTGCATACAATATAAACAGCGAGTCAGATTTTCTGACTCCAGCCGTCCTTGCAATGTATATTTTTAAGGCTCTGACAACGTCCAACAACTTGGAGTCCTCCAAGTCGCTAGTGGCCGCAGGCACCACAATAGGTTGGTTCAGATGAAATGCTGATACCACTTTAGGGAGAAAATGCGGACGAGTCCGCAGTTCTGCCCTATCCGAATGGAAGATTAGATAAGGACTTTTATAAGATAAAGCCGCCAATTCAGATACTCTCCTGGCAGAGGCCAGGGCTAGTAACATAGTCACTTTCAATGTGAGATATTTCAAATCCACCTTTTTCAATGGTTCAAACCAATGGGATTTGAGGAAATCTAAAACTACATTTAGATCCCACGGTGCCACCGGAGGCACCACAGGAGGCTGTATATGCAGTACTCCCTTGACAAAAGTCTGGACCTCAGGGACAGAGGCCAATTCTTTTTGGAAGAATATTGACAGGGCCGAAATTTGAACCTTAATGGATCCCAATTTGAGACCCATAGATAATCCTGATTGCAGGAAATGTAGGAAACGACCCAGTTGGAATTCCTCCGTCGGAACCCTCCGATCCTCGCACCACGCTACATATTTTCGCCAAATGCGGTGATAATGTTTCACGGTGACTTCCTTCCGTGCCTTAATCAAGGTAGGAATGACTTCTTCTGGAATGCCTTTCCCTTTTAGGATCTGGCGTTCAACCGCCATGCCGTCAAACGCAGCCGCGGTAAGTCTTGAAAAAGACAGGGACCCTGCTGTAGCAGGTCCCTTCTCAGAGGTAGAGGCCACGGTTCGTCCGTGAGCATCTCTTGAAGTTCCGGATACCAAGTCCTTCTCGGCCAATCCGGAACCACTAGTATTGTTCTTACTCTTCTTTGCCGTATGATCTTCAATACCTTTGGTATGAGCGGCAGAGGAGGAAACACATACACTGACTGGTACACCCAAGGAGTTACCAGTGCGTCCACAGCTATTGCCTGTGGATCTCTTGACCTGGCGCAATATTTGTCCAGTTTCTTGTTGAGGCGAGACGCCATCATGTCTACAATTGGTCTTTCCCAACGGTCTATTAACATGTTGAAGACTTCTGGATGTAGACCCCACTCTCCCGGATGAAGATCGTGTCTGCTGAGGAAGTCTGCTTCCCAGTTGTCCACGCCCGGGATGAACACTGCTGACAGTGCTATCACGTGATTCTCCGCCCAGCGAAGAATCTTGGCAGCTTCTGCCATTGCACTCCTGCTTCTTGTGCCGCCCTGCCTGTTTACATGGGCGACCGCCGTGATGTTGTCCGACTGAATCAACACCGGCTTTCCTTGCAGGAGAAGTTCCGCCTGGCTTAGAGCATTGTAGATTGCTCTTAGTTCCAGAATGTTTATGTGAAGAGACTTTTCCAGACTCGTCCATACTCCCTGGAAGTTTCTTCCTTGTGTGACTGCTCCCCAGCCTCTCAGGCTGGCGTCCGTGGTCACCAGGATCCAATCCTGAATGCCGAATCTGCGGCCTTCTAATAGGTGAGCCTTCTGCAACCACCACAGAAGTGACACCCTTGTCTTTGGTGACAGGGTTATTCGCAGGTGCATCTGCAGATGCGACCCTGACCATTTGTCCAACAGATCCCTTTGGAATATTCTTGCATGGAATCTGCCGAATGGAATTGCTTCGTAAGAAGCCACCATTTTTCCCAGGACTCTTGTGCATTGATGTACTGACACTTTTCCTGGTTTTAGGAGGTTCCTGACCAGATCGGATAACTCCTTGGCTTTTTCCTCTGGAAGGAAAACCTTTTTCTGAACCGTGTCCAGAATCATTCCTAGGAACAGCAGACGAGTTGTCGGGATTAAATGGGATTTTGGAATATTCAGAATCCACCCGTGTTGTCTTAGCACCTCTTGAGATAGTGCTAAAGCTGTCTCCAGCTGTTCTCTGGACCTTGCCCTTATTAGGAGATCGTCCAAGTATGGGATAACTAATACGCCTTTTCTTCGAAGAAGAATCATCATCTCGGCCATTACCTTGGTAAAGACCCGAGGCGCCGTGGACAATCCGAACGGCAGCGTCTGAAACTGATAGTGACAGTTTTGAACAATGAACTTGAGGTACCCCTGGTGTGCGGGGTAAATCGGAACGTGTAGATACGCATCCTTGATGTCCAAGGATACCATAAAGTCCCCTTCTTCCAGGTTCGCTATCACTGCTCTGAGTGACTCCATCTTGAACTTGAACTTTTTTATGTAGAGGTTCAAGGACTTCAGATTTAGAATAGGCCTTACCGAGCCATCCGGCTTCGGTACCACAAATAGAGTGGAATAATACCCCTTTCCTTGTTGTAATAGGGGTACTTTGACTATCACCTGCTGAGCGTACAGCTTGTGAATGGCTTCCAACACCCTCTCCCTTTCGGAAGAGACGGTTGGTAAGGCAGACTTCAGGAAACGATGAGGAGGATCCGTCTCTAATTCCAACCTGTACCCCTGAGATATTATCTGCAGGATCCAGGGGTCTACCTGCGAGTGAGCCCACTGCGCGCTGTAATTTTTGAGACGGCCCCCCACTGTCCCCGAGTCCGCTTGAGAGGCCCCAGCGTCATGCTGAGGTTTTTGCAGGAGCCGGGGAGGGCTTCTGTTCCTGGGAAGGAGCTGCCTGTTGGTGTCTCTTCCCTCTTCCTCTGCCTCGTGGCAGGTACGACAAGCCCTTCGCTCTCTTATTTTTGTAGGAGCGAAAAGGCTGCGGTTGAAAGGTCGGTGCCTTTCTCTGTTGGGGAGTGACTTGAGGTAAAAAAGTGGATTTCCCGGCAGTAGCCGTGGCCACCAAGTCTGATAGACCAACTCCAAATAACTCCTCCCCTTTATACGGCAAAACCTCCATGTGACGTTTTGAATCCGCATCGCCTGTCCACTGTCGTGTCCATAAGGCTCTTCTGGCTGAAATGGACATAGCACTCACCCGAGATGCCAGTGTGCAAATATCCCTCTGTGCATCACGCATATAGATAAATGCATCCTTTATTTGTTCTAACGACAGTAAAACATTGTCCCTATCTAGGGTATCAATATTTTCAATCAGGGATTCTGACCAAACTACTCCAGCACTGCACATCCAGGCAGTTGCTATAGCTGGTCGTAGTATAACACCTGCATGTGTGTATATATTCTTTTGAATAACTTCCATCTTTCTATCTGATGGATCCTTAAGTGCGGCCGTCTCAGGAGAGGGTAACGCCACTTGTTTGGATAAGCGTGTGAGCGCCTTGTCCACCTTAGGGGGTGTTTCCCAGCGCGCCCTAACCTCTGGCGGGAAAGGGTATAATGCCAATAACTTTTTTGAAATTATCAACTTTTTATCAGGAGCAACCCACGCTTCATCACACACGTCATTTAATTCTTCTGATTCAGGAAAAACTGTTTGTAGTTTTTTCACACCATACATAATACCCTGTTTTACGGTATCTGTAGTATCAGCTAAATGTAACGTCTCCTTCATTGCCAAAATCATATAACGTGTGGCCCTACTGGAAAATACGTTTGAATTTCTACCGTCGTCACTGGAATCAGTGCCCGTGTCTGGGTCTGTGTCGACCGACTGAGGCAAAGGGCGTTTTACAGCCCCTGACGGTGTTTGAGGCGCCTGGACAGGCATTAATTGATTGTCCGGCCGCCTCATGTCCTCAACTGACTGTTTAAGGGAAGATAAACCATCACGTAATTCCACAAATAAAGGCATCCATTCTGGTGTCGACCCCCTGGGGGGTGACATCTGCATATTTGGCAATTGCTCCGCCTCCACACCAATATCGTCCTCATACATGTCGACACCACGTACCGACACACACCGCAAACTCACAGGGAATGCTCTAATGAAGACAGGACCCACTAGCCCTTTTGGGGAGACAGAGGGAGAGTCTGCCAGCACACACCACAAAGCGCTATATATACAAGGGATATCCTTATATTAAGTGCTCCCTTATAGCTGCTTTAATATATATATATATAGCCATTAATGTGCCCCCCCTCTCTGTTTTACCCTGTTTCTGTAGTGCAGTGCAGGGGAGAGACCTGGGAGCCGTTCTGACCAGCGGAGCTGTGACAGAAAATGGCGCCGTGTGCTGAGGAGATAGGCCCCGCCCCTTTTTCGGCGGGTTCTTCTCCCGCTATTTTTCCAGTCAGGCAGGGGTTAAATATCTCCATATAGCCCCTATGGGCTATATGTGAGGTATTTTTAGCCTTGTATAAGGTTTATATTTGCCTCTCAGAGCGCCCCCCCCCAGCGCTCTGCACCCTCAGTGACTGCCCAGTGAAGTGTGCTGAGAGGAAAATGGCGCACAGCTGCAGTGCTGTGCGCTACCTTATGAAGACTGAGGAGTCTTCAGCCGCCGGTTTCCGGACCTCTTCACGCTTCAGCATCTGCAAGGGGGTCGGCGGCGCGGCTCCGGGACCGGACTCCACGGCTGGGCCTGTGTTCGATCCCTCTGGAGCTAATGGTGTCCAGTAGCCAAGCAGCAAATCCACTCTGCATGCAGGTGAGTTTACTACTTTCCCCCTAAGTCCCACGTTGCAGTGATCCTGTTGCCAGCAGGACTCACTGTAAAGAAAAAAACCTAAACTAAACTTTCTCTAAGCAGCTCTTTAGGAGAGCCACCTAGATTGCACCCTTCTCGTTCGGGCACAAAATCTAACTGGAGTCTGGAGGAGGGTCATAGGGGGAGGAGCCAGTGCACACCACCTGACCTAGTAAAGCTTTACTTTTTTGTGCCCTGTCTCCTGCGGAGCCGCTATTCCCCATGGTCCTTTCAGGAACCCCAGCATCCACTTAGGACGATAGAGAAATGTAAGTGACCACCCTGTGTAAGTTTCAAGTGTTAAATCTGTTGACCAACGCTGTTTAACCCTTGCACAGCTACAGCTTCTTATTCAAAATTATGAAATCTGGTGTCTGTGCCCGCTTTACCACCATTTTCATGCCCAAATGCTTGTTGGTCAAAGCAACTTGCAAGTGGGTGATATGTAATTGACCACCCTGTGTGAGGTTCAAGTGTCAAATCTTTTGACCAACGCTGTTTAACCCTTGCACAGCTACAGCTTCTTATTCAAAATGATGAAATCTGGTGTCTGTGCCCGCTTTACCACCATTTTCATGCCCAAATGCTTGTTGGTCAAGACAAACTGCAAGTGGGTGATATGTAAGTGACCACCCTGTGTAAGTTTCAAGTGTCAAATCTGTTGACCAATGTTGTTTAACCCTTGCACAGCTACAGCTTCTTATTCAAAATGATGAAATCTGGTGTCTGTGCCCGCCTTGCCACCATTTTCATGCCCAAATGCTTGTTGGTCAAGGCAAATTGCAAGTGGATGATATGTAAGTGACCACCCTGTGTGAGTTTCAAGTGACAAATCTGTTGACCAATGCTGTTTAACCCTTGCACAGCTACAGCTTCTTATTCAAAATGATGAAATCTGGTGTCTGTGCCCGCTTTACCACCATTTCCATGCCCAAATGCTTGTTGGTCAAGGCAAATTGCATGTGGGTGATATGTAAGTGACCACCCTGTGTGAGTTTCAAGTGTAAAATCTTTTGACCAACGCTGTTTAACCCTTGCACAGCTACAGCTTCTTATTCAAAATGATGAAATCTGGTGTCTGTGCCCGCTTTACCACCATTTTCATGCCCAAATGCTTGTTGGTCAAGACAAACTGCAAGTGGGTGATATGTAAGTGACCACCCTGTGTGAGGTTCAAGTGTCAAATCTTTTGACCAACGCTGTTTAACCCTTGCACAGCTACAGCTTCTTATTCAAAATGATGAAATCTGGTGTCTGTGCCCGCTTTACCACCATTTTCTTGCCCAAATGCTTGTTGGTCAAGGCAAATTGCAAGTGGGTGATATGTAAGTGACCACCCTGTGTGAGTTTCAAGTATAAAATCTTTTGACCAACGCTGTTTAACCCTTGCACAGCTACAGCTTCTTATTCAAAATGATGAAATCTGGTGTCTGTGCCTGCTTTACCACCATTTTCATGCCCAAATGCTTGTTGGTCAAGACAACTGCAAGTGGGTGATATGTAAGTGACCACCCTGTGTAAGTTTCAAGTGTCAAATCTGTTGACCAACGCTGTTTAACCCTTGCACAACTACAGCTTCTTATTCAAAATGATGAAATCTGGTGTCTGTGCCCGCTTTACCACCATTTTCATGCCCAAATGCTTGTTGGTCAAGGCAACTTGCAAGTGGGTGATATGTAAGTGACCACCCTGTGTGAGGTTCAAGTGTCAAATCTTTTGACCAATGCTGTTCAACCCTTGCACAACTACAGCTTCTTATTCAAAATGATGAAATCTGGTGTCTGTGCCCGCTTTACCACCAATTCCATGCCCAAATGCTTGTTGGTCAAGGCAAATTGCATGTGGGTGATATGTAAGTGACCACCCTGTGTAAGTTTCAAGTGTTAAATCTGTTGACCAACGCTGTTTAACCCTTGCACAGCTACAGCTTCTTATTCAAAATTATGAAATCTGGTGTCTGTGCCCGCTTTACCACCATTTTCATGCCCAAATGCTTGTTGGTCAAAGCAACTTGCAAGTGGGTGATATGTAATTGACCACCCTGTGTGAGGTTCAAGTGTCAAATCTTTTGACCAACGCTGTTTAACCCTTGCACAGCTACAGCTTCTTATTCAAAATGATGAAATCTGGTGTCTGTGCCCGCTTTACCACCATTTTCATGCCCAAATGCTTGTTGGTCAAGACAAACTGCAAGTGGGTGATATGTAAGTGACCACCCTGTGTAAGTTTCAAGTGTCAAATCTGTTGACCAATGTTGTTTAACCCTTGCACAGCTACAGCTTCTTATTCAAAATGATGAAATCTGGTGTCTGTGCCCGCCTTGCCACCATTTTCATGCCCAAATGCTTGTTGGTCAAGGCAAATTGCAAGTGGGTGATATGTAAGTGACCACCCTTTGTGAGTTTCAAGTGTCAAATCTTTTGACCAACGCTGTTTAACCCTTGCACAGCTACAGCTTCTTATTCAAAATGATGAAATCTGGTGTCTGTGCCCGCTTTACCACCATTTTCATGCCCAAATGCTTGTTGGTCAAGACAAACTGCAAGTGGGTGATATGTAAGTGACCACCCTGTGTACGTTTCAAGTGTCAAATCTGTTGTCCAATGCTGTTTAACCCTTGCACAGCTACAGCTTCTTATTCAAAATGATGAAATCTGGTGTCTGTGCCCGCTTTACCACCATTTTCATGCCCAAATGCTTGTTGGTCAAGACAAACTGCAAGTGGGTGATATGTAAGTGACCACCCTGTGTAAGTTTCAAGTGTCAAATCTGTTGACCAACGCTGTTTAACCCTTGCACAACTACAGCTTCTTATTCAAAATGATGAAATCTGGTGTCTGTGCCCGCTTTACCACCATTTTCATGCCCAAATGCTTGTTGGTCAAGACAAACTGCAAGTGGGTGATATGTAAGTGACCACCCTGTGTAAGTTTCAAGTGTCAAATCTGTTGACCAATGCTGTTTAACCCTTGCACAGCTACAGCTTCTTATTCAAAATGATGAAATCTGGTGTCTGTGCCCGCCTTGCCACCATTTTCATGCCCAAATGCTTGTTGGTCAAGGCAAATTGCAAGTGGGTGATATGTAAGTGACCACCCTTTGTGAGTTTCAAGTGTCAAATCTTTTGACCAACGCTGTTTAACCCTTGCACAGCTGCAGCTTCTTATTCAAAATGATGAAATCTGGTGTCTGTGCCCGCTTTACCACCATTTTCATGCCCAAATGCTTGTTGCTCAAGACAAACTGCAAGTGGGTGATATGTAAGTGACCACCCTGTGTACGTTTCAAGTGTCAAATCTGTTGTCCAATGCTGTTTAACCCTTGCACAGCTACAGCTTCTTATTCAAAATGATGAAATCTGGTGTCTGTGCCAGCTTTACCACCATTTTCATGCCCAAATGCTTGTTGGTCAAGACAAACTGCAAGTGGGTGATATGTAAGTGACCACCCTGTGTAAGTTTCAAGTGTCAAATCTGTTGACCAACGCTGTTTAACCCTTGCACAGCTACAGCTTCTTATTCAAAATGATGAAATCTGGTGTCTGTGCCCGCTTTACCACCATTTTCATGCCCAAATGCTTGTTGGTCAAGACAAACTGCAAGTGGGTGATATGTAAGTGACCACCCTGTGTAAGTTTCAAGTGTCAAATCTGTTGACCAATGCTGTTTAACCCTTGCACAGCTACAGCTTCTTATTCAAAATGATGAAATCTGGTGTCTGTGCCCGCCTTGCCACCATTTTCATGCCCAAATGCTTGTTGGTCAAGGCAAATTGCAAGTTGGTGATATGTAAGTGACCACCCTGTGTGAGTTTCAAGTGTCAAATCTTTTGACCAACGCTGTTTAACCCTTGCACAGCTACAGCTTCTTATTCAAAATGATGAAATCTGGTGTCTGTGCCCGCTTTACCACCATTTTCATGCCCAAATGCTTGTTGGTCAAGACAAACTGCAAGTGGGTGATATGTAAGTGACCACCCTGTGTAAGTTTCAAGTGTCAAATCTGTTGACCAACGCTGTTTAACACTTGCACAGCTACAGCTTCTTATTCAAAATGATGAAATCTGGTGTCTGTGCCCGCTTTACCACCATTTTCATGCCCAAATGCTTGTTGGTCAAGACAAACTGCAAGTGGGTGATATGTAAGTGACCACCCTGTGTACGTTTCAAGTGTCAAATCTGTTGTCCAATGCTGTTTAACCCTTGCACAGCTACAGCTTCTTATTCAAAATGATGAAATCCGGTGTCTGTGCCCGCCTTGCCACCATTTTCATGCTCAAATGCTTGTTGGTCAAGGCAAATTGTAAGTGGGTGATATGTAAGTGACCACCCTGTGTGAGTTTCAAGTGTCAAATCTTTTGACCAACGCTGTTTAACCCTTGCACAGCTACAGCTTCTTATTCAAAATGATGAAATCTGGTGTCTGTGCCCGCTTTACCACCATTTTCATGCCCAAATGCTTGTTGGTCAAGACAAACTGCAAGTGGGTGATATGTAAGTGACCACCCTGTGTAAGTTTCAAGTGTCAAATCTGTTGACCAACGCTGTTTAACCCTTGCACAGCTACAGCTTCTTATTCAAAATGATGAAATCTGGTGTCTGTGCCCGCTTTACCACCATTTTCATGCCCAAATGCTTGTTGGTCAAGACAAACTGCAAGTGGGTGATATGTAAGTGACCACCCTGTGTAAGTTTCAAGTGTCAAATCTGTTGACTAACGCTGTTTAACCCTTGCACAGCTACAGCTTCTTATTCAAAATGATGAAATCTGGTGTCTGTGCCCGCTTTACCACCATTTTCATGCCCAAATGCTTGTTGGTCAAGACAAACTGCAAGTGGGTGATATGTAAGTGACCACCCTGTGCAAGTTTCAAGTGTCAAATCTGTTGACCAACGCTGTTTAACCCTTGCACAGCTACAGCTTCTTATTCAAAATTATGAAATCTGGTGTCTGTGCCTGCCTTGCCACCATTTTCATGCTCAAATGCTTGTTGGTCAAGGCAAATTGCAAGTGGGTGATATGTAAGTGACCACCCTGTGTGAGTTTCAAGTGTCAAATCTTTTGACCAACGCTGTTTAACCCTTGCACAGCTACAGCTTCTTATTCGAAATGATGAAATCTGGTGTCTGTGCCCGCTTTACCACCATTTTCATGCCCAAATGCTTGTTGGTCAAGACAAACTGCAAGTGGGTGATATGTAAGTGACCACCCTGTGTAAGTTTCAAGTGTCAAATCTGTTGACTAACGCTGTTTAACCCTTGCACAGCTACAGCTTCTTATTCAAAATTATGAAATCTGGTGTCTGTGCCCGCTTTACCACCATTTTCATGCCCAAATGCTTGTTGGTCAAGACAAACTGCAAGTGGGTGATATGTAAGTGACCACCCTGTGTAAGTTTCAAGTGTCAAATCTGTTGACCAACGCTGTTTAACCCTTGCACAGCTACAGCTTCTTATTCAAAATTATGAAATCTGGTGTCTGTGCCCGCCTTGCCACCATTTTCATGCTCAAATGCTTGTTGGTCAAGGCAAATTGCAAGTGGGTGATATGTAAGTGACCACCCTGTGTGAGTTTCAAGTGTCAAATCTTTTGACCAACGCTGTTTAACCCTTGCACAGCTACAGCTTCTTATTCAAAATGATGAAATCTGGTGTCTGTGCCCGCTTTACCACCATTTTCATGCCCAAATGCTTGTTGGTCAAGACAGACTGCAAGTGGGTGATATGTAAGTGACCACCCTGTGTAAGTTTCAAGTGTCAAATCTGTTGACCAATGCTGTTTAACCCTTGCACAGCTACAGCTTCTTATTCAAAATGATGAAATCTGGTGTCTGTGCCCGCTTTACCACCATTTTCATGCCCAAATGCTTGTTGGTCAAGACAAACTGCAAGTGGGTGATATGTAAGTGACCACCCTGTGTACGTTTCAAGTGTCAAATCTGTTGTCCAATGCTGTTTAACCCTTGCACAGCTACAGCTTCTTATTCAAAATGATGAAATCTGGTGTCTGTGCCCGCCTTGCCACCATTTTCATGCTCAAATGCTTGTTGGTCAAGGCAAATTGCAAGTGGGTGATATGTAAGTGACCACCCTGTGTGAGTTTCAAGTGTCAAATCTTTTGACCAACGCTGTTTAACCCTTGCACAGCTACAGCTTCTTATTCAAAATGATGAAATCTGGTGTCTGTGCCCGCTTTACCACCATTTTCATGCCCAAATGCTTGTTGGTCAAGACAGACTGCAAGTGGGTGATATGTAAGTGACCACCCTGTGTAAGTTTCAAGTGTCAAATCTGTTGTCCAATGCTGTTTAACCCTTGCACAGCTACAGCTTCTTATTCAAAATGATGAAATCTGGTGTCTGTGCCCGCTTTACCACCATTTTCATGCCCAAATGCTTGTTGGTCAAGACAAACTGCAAGTGGGTGATATGTAAGTGACCACCCTGTGTAAGTTTCAAGTGTCAAATCTGTTGACTAACGCTGTTTAACCCTTGCACAGCTACAGCTTCTTATTCAAAATTATGAAATCTGGTGTCTGTGCCCGCTTTACCACCATTTTCATGCCCAAATGCTTGTTGGTCAAGACAAACTGCAAGTGGGTGATATGTAAGTGACCACCCTGTGTAAGTTTCAAGTGTCAAATCTGTTGACCAACGCTGTTTAACCCTTGCACAGCTACAGCTTCTTATTCAAAATTATGAAATCTGGTGTCTGTGCCCGCCTTGCCACCATTTTCATGCTCAAATGCTTGTTGGTCAAGGCAAATTGCAAGTGGGTGATATGTAAGTGACCACCCTGTGTGAGTTTCAAGTGTCAAATCTTTTGACCAACGCTGTTTAACCCTTGCACAGCTACAGCTTCTTATTCAAAATGATGAAATCTGGTGTCTGTGCCCGCTTTACCACCATTTTCATGCCCAAATGCTTGTTGGTCAAGACAAACTGCAAGTGGGTGATATGTAAGTGACCACCCTGTGTAAGTTTCAAGTGTCAAATCTGTTGACTAACGCTGTTTAACCCTTGCACAGCTACAGCTTCTTATTCAAAATTATGAAATCTGGTGTCTGTGCCCGCTTTACCACCATTTTCATGCCCAAATGCTTGTTGGTCAAGACAAACTGCAAGTGGGTGATATGTAAGTGACCACCCTGTGTAAGTTTCAAGTGTCAAATCTGTTGACCAACGCTGTTTAACCCTTGCACAGCTACAGCTTCTTATTCAAAATTATGAAATCTGGTGTCTGTGCCCGCCTTGCCACCATTTTCATGCTCAAATGCTTGTTGGTCAAGGCAAATTGCAAGTGGGTGATATGTAAGTGACCACCCTGTGTGAGTTTCAAGTGTCAAATCTTTTGACCAACGCTGTTTAACCCTTGCACAGCTACAGCTTCTTATTCAAAATGATGAAATCTGGTGTCTGTGCCCGCTTTACCACCATTTTCATGCCCAAATGCTTGTTGGTCAAGACAAACTGCAAGTGGGTGATATGTAAGTGACCACCCTGTGTAAGTTTCAAGTGTCAAATGTTTTGACCACGGCTGTTTAACCCTTGCACAGCTACAGCTTCTTATTCAAAATGATGAAATCTGGTGACTGTGCCCGCTTTACCACCATTTTCATGCCCAAATGCTTGTTGGTCAAGACAAACTGCAAGTGGGTGATATGTAAGTGACCACCCTGTGTAAGTTTCAAGTGTCAAATGTTTTGACCAACGCTGTTTAACCCTTGCACAGCTACAGCTTCTTATTCAAAATGATGAAATCTGGTGTCTGTGCCCGCTTTACCACCATTTTCATGCCCAAATGCTTGTTGGTCAAGACAAACTGCAAGTGGGTGAAATGTAAGTGACCACCCTGTGTGAGTTTCAAGTGTCAAATCTTTTGACCAACGCTGTTTAACCCTTGCACAGCTACAGCTTCTTATTCAAAATGATGAAATCTGGTGTCTGTGCCCGCTTTACCACCATTTTCATGCCCAAATGCTTGTTGGTCAAGACAAACTGCAAGTGGGTGATATGTAAGTGACCACCCTGTGTAAGTTTCAAGTGTCAAATCTGTTGACCAACGCTGTTTAACCCTTGCACAGCTACAGCTTCTTATTCAAAATGATGAAATCTGGTGTCTGTGCCCGCTTTACCACCATTTTCATGCCCAAATGCTTGTTGGTCAAGACAAACTGCAAGTGGGTGATATGTAAGTGACCACCCTGTGTAAGTTTCAAGTGTCAAATCTGTTGACTAACGCTGTTTAACCCTTGCACAGCTACAGCTTCTTATTCAAAATGATGAAATCTGGTGTCTGTGCCCGCTTTACCACCATTTTCATGCCCAAATGCTTGTTGGTCAAGACAAACTGCAAGTGGGTGATATGTAAGTGACCACCCTGTGCAAGTTTCAAGTGTCAAATCTGTTGACCAACGCTGTTTAACCCTTGCACAGCTACAGCTTCTTATTCAAAATTATGAAATCTGGTGTCTGTGCCTGCCTTGCCACCATTTTCATGCTCAAATGCTTGTTGGTCAAGGCAAATTGCAAGTGGGTGATATGTAAGTGACCACCCTGTGTGAGTTTCAAGTGTCAAATCTTTTGACCAACGCTGTTTAACCCATGCACAGCTACAGCTTCTTATTCGAAATGATGAAATCTGGTGTCTGTGCCCGCTTTACCACCATTTTCATGCCCAAATGCTTGTTGGTCAAGACAAACTGCAAGTGGGTGATATGTAAGTGACCACCCTGTGTAAGTTTCAAGTGTCAAATCTGTTGACTAACGCTGTTTAACCCTTGCACAGCTACAGCTTCTTATTCAAAATTATGAAATCTGGTGTCTGTGCCCGCTTTACCACCATTTTCATGCCCAAATGCTTGTTGGTCAAGACAAACTGCAAGTGGGTGATATGTAAGTGACCACCCTGTGTAAGTTTCAAGTGTCAAATCTGTTGACCAACGCTGTTTAACCCTTGCACAGCTACAGCTTCTTATTCAAAATTATGAAATCTGGTGTCTGTGCCCGCCTTGCCACCATTTTCATGCTCAAATGCTTGTTGGTCAAGGCAAATTGCAAGTGGGTGATATGTAAGTGACCACCCTGTGTGAGTTTCAAGTGTCAAATCTTTTGACCAACGCTGTTTAACCCTTGCACAGCTACAGCTTCTTATTCAAAATGATGAAATCTGGTGTCTGTGCCCGCTTTACCACCATTTTCATGCCCAAATGCTTGTTGGTCAAGACAGACTGCAAGTGGGTGATATGTAAGTGACCACCCTGTGTAAGTTTCAAGTGTCAAATCTGTTGACCAATGCTGTTTAACCCTTGCACAGCTACAGCTTCTTATTCAAAATGATGAAATCTGGTGTCTGTGCCCGCCTTGCCACCATTTTCATGCCCAAATGCTTGTTGGTCAAGGCAAATTGCAAGTTGGTGATATGTAAGTGACCACCCTGTGTGAGTTTCAAGTGTCAAATCTTTTGACCAACGCTGTTTAACCCTTGCACAGCTACAGCTTCTTATTCAAAATGATGAAATCTGGTGTCTGTGCCCGCTTTACCACCATTTTCATGCCCAAATGCTTGTTGGTCAAGACAAACTGCAAGTGGGTGATATGTAAGTGACCACCCTGTGTAAGTTTCAAGTGTCAAATCTGTTGACCAACGCTGTTTAACCCTTGCACAGCTACAGCTTCTTATTCAAAATGATGAAATCTGGTGTCTGTGCCCGCTTTACCACCATTTTCATGCCCAAATGCTTGTTGGTCAAGACAAACTGCAAGTGGGTGATATGTAAGTGACCACCCTGTGTACGTTTCAAGTGTCAAATCTGTTGTCCAATGCTGTTTAACCCTTGCACAGCTACAGCTTCTTATTCAAAATGATGAAATCTGGTGTCTGTGCCCGCCTTGCCACCATTTTCATGCTCAAATGCTTGTTGGTCAAGGCAAATTGTAAGTGGGTGATATGTAAGTGACCACCCTGTGTGAGTTTCAAGTGTCAAATCTTTTAACCAACGCTGTTTAACCCTTGCACAGCTACAGCTTCTTATTCAAAATGATGAAATCTGGTGTCTGTGCCCGCCTTGCCACCATTTTCATGCCCAAATGCTTGTTGGTCAAGGCAAATTGCAAGTTGGTGATATGTAAGTGACCACCCTGTGTGAGTTTCAAGTGTCAAATCTTTTGACCAACGCTGTTTAACCCTTGCACAGCTACAGCTTCTTATTCAAAATGATGAAATCTGGTGTCTGTGCCCGCTTTACCACCATTTTCATGCCCAAATGCTTGTTGGTCAAGACAAACTGCAAGTGGGTGATATGTAAGTGACCACCCTGTGTAAGTTTCAAGTGTCAAATCTGTTGACTAACGCTGTTTAACCCTTGCACAGCTACAGCTTCTTATTCAAAATTATGAAATCTGGTGTCTGTGCCCGCTTTACCACCATTTTCATGCCCAAATGCTTGTTGGTCAAGACAAACTGCAAGTGGGTGATATGTAAGTGACCACCCTGTGTAAGTTTCAAGTGTCAAATATGTTGACCAACGCTGTTTAACCCTTGCACAGCTACAGCTTCTTATTCAAAATGATGAAATCTGGTGTCTGTGCCCGCCTTGCCACCATTTTCATGCTCAAATGCTTGTTGGTCAAGGCAAATTGCAAGTGGGTGATATGTAAGTGACCACCCTGTGTGAGTTTCAAGTGTCAAATCTTTTGACCAACGCTGTTTAACCCTTGCACAGCTACAGCTTCTTATTCAAAATGATGAAATCTGGTGTCTGTGCCCGCTTTACCACCATTTTCATGCCCAAATGCTTGTTGGTCAAGACAAACTGCAAGTGGGTGATATGTAAGTGACCACCCTGTGTAAGTTTCAAGTGTCAAATGTTTTGACCACGGCTGTTTAACCCTTGCACAGCTACAGCTTCTTATTCAAAATGATGAAATCTGGTGACTGTGCCCGCTTTACCACCATTTTCATGCCCAAATGCTTGTTGGTCAAGACAAACTGCAAGTGGGTGATATGTAAGTGACCACCCTGTGTAAGTTTCAAGTGTCAAATGTTTTGACCAACGCTGTTTAACCCTTGCACAGCTACAGCTTCTTATTCAAAATGATGAAATCTGGTGTCTGTGCCCGCTTTACCACCATTTTCATGCCCAAATGCTTGTTGGTCAAGACAAACTGCAAGTGGGTGAAATGTAAGTGACCACCCTGTGTAAGTTTCAAGTGTCAAATGTTTTGACCAATGCTGTTTAACCCTTGCACAGCTACAGCTTCTTATTCAAAATGCTGAAATCTGGTGTCTGTGCCCGCTTTACCACCATTTTCATGCTCAAATGCTTGTTGGTCAAGACAAACTGCAAGTGGGTGATATGTAAGTGACCACCCTGTGTAAGTTTCAAGTGTCAAATCTGTTGACCAATGCTGTTTAACCCTTGCACCGCTACAGCTTCTTATTCAAAATGATGAAATCTGGTGTCTGTGCCCGCCTTGCCACCATTTTCATGCCCAAATGCTTGTTGGTCAAGGCAAATTGCAAGTTGGTGATATGGAAGTGACCACCCTGTGTGAGTTTCAAGTGTCAAATCTTTTGACCAACGCTGTTTAACCCTTGCACAGCTACAGCTTCTTATTCAAAATGATGAAATCTGGTGTCTGTGCCCGCTTTACCACCATTTTCATGCCCAAATGCTTGTTGGTCAAGACAAACTGCAAGTGGGTGATATGTAAGTGACCACCCTGTGTAAGTTTCAAGTGTCAAATCTGTTGACTAACGCTGTTTAACCCTTGCACAGCTACAGCTTCTTATTCAAAATTATGAAATCTGGTGTCTGTGCCCGCTTTACCACCATTTTCATGCCCAAATGCTTGTTGGTCAAGACAAACTGCAAGTGGGTGATATGTAAGTGACCACCCTGTGTAAGTTTCAAGTGTCAAATCTGTTGACCAACGCTGTTTAACCCTTGCACAGCTACAGCTTCTTATTCAAAATGATGAAATCTGGTGTCTGTGCCCGCCTTGCCACCATTTTCATGCTCAAATGCTTGTTGGTCAAGGCAAATTGCAAGTGGGTGATATGTAAGTGACCACCCTGTGTGAGTTTCAAGTGTCAAATCTTTTGACCAACGCTGTTTAACCCTTGCACAGCTACAGCTTCTTATTCAAAATGATGAAATCTGGTGTCTGTGCCCGCTTTACCACCATTTTCATGCCCAAATGCTTGTTGGTCAAGACAAACTGCAAGTGGGTGATATGTAAGTGACCACCCTGTGTAAGTTTCAAGTGTCAAATGTTTTGACCACGGCTGTTTAACCCTTGCACAGCTACAGCTTCTTATTCAAAATGATGAAATCTGGTGACTGTGCCCGCTTTATTACCATTTTCATGCCCAAATGCTTGTTGGTCAAGACAAACTGCAAGTGGGTGATATGTAAGTGACCACCCTGTGTAAGTTTCAAGTGTCAAATGTTTTGACCAACGCTGTTTAACCCTTGCACAGCTACAGCTTCTTATTCAAAATGATGAAATCTGGTGTCTGTGCCCGCTTTACCACCATTTTCATGCCCAAATGCTTGTTGGTCAAGACAAACTGCAAGTGGGTGAAAATAAGAATTTACTCACCGGTAATTCTATTTCTCGTAGTCCGTAGTGGATGCTGGGAACTCCGTAAGGACCATGGGGAATAGCGAGCTCCGAAGGAGGCTGGGCACTCTAGAAAGATCTTAGACTACCTGGTGTGCACTGGCTCCTCCCACTATGACCCTCCTCCAAGCCTCAGTTAGGTACTGTGCCCGGACGAGCGTACACAATAAGGAAGGATTTTGAATCCCGGGTAAGACTCATACCAGCCACACCAATCACACCGTACAACTCGTGATATGAAACACAGTTAACAGTATGAAACAATAGAGCCTCTCAACAGATGGCTCAACAATAACCCGATTTAGTTAACCATAACTATGTACAAGTATTGCAGATAAACCGCACTTGGGATGGGCGCCCAGCATCCACTACGGACTACGAGAAATAGAATTACCGGTGAGTAAATTCTTATTTTCTCTAACGTCCTAGTGGATGCTGGGAACTCCGTAAGGACCATGGGGATTATACCAAAGCTCCCAAACGGGCGGGAGAGTGCGGATGACTCTGCAGCACTGAATGAGAGAACTCCAGGTCCTCCTCAGCCAGGGTATCAAATTTGTAGAATTTTTGCAAACGTGTTTGCCCCTGACCAAGTAGCTGCTCGGCAAAATTGTAAAGCCGAGACCTCTCGGGCAGCCGCCCAAGATGAGCCCACCTTCCTTGTGGAATGGGCATTGACAGATTTTGGCTGTGGCAGGCCTGCCACAGTATGTGCAAGCTGAATTGTACTACAAATCCAACGAGCAATAGTCTGCTTAGAAGCAGGAGCACCCAGCTTGTTAGGTGCATATAGGATAAACAGCGAGTCAGATTTTCTGACTCTAGCCGTTCTGGAAACATATATTTTCAGTGCCCTGACAACGTCTAGCAACTTGGAGTCCTCCAAGTCCCTAGTAGCCTAGGCACCACAATAGGCTGGTTCAGGTGAAACGCTGACACCACCTTTGGGAGAAACTGGGGACGAGTCCTCAATTCTGCCCTATCCATATGGAAAATCAAATAAGGGCTTTTACAAGACAAAGCCGCCAACTTTGATACTCGCCTGGCAGAAGCCAATAACATAACCACCTTCCACGTGAGATATTTCAGATCCACGGTTTTTAGTGGTTCAAACCAATGTGATTTTAAGAAACTCAACACCACGTTGAGATCCCAAGGTGCCACAGGAGGCACAAACGGGGGCTGACTCTGCAGCACTCCTTTTATAAATGTCTGAACTTCAGGTACTGAAGCTAGTTCTTTTTGAAAGAAAATCGACAGAGCCGAGATCTGTACCTTAATGGAACCCAATTTAAGGCCCATAGTCACTCCTGCTTGCAGGAAATGCAGAAATCGACCTAGTTGAAATTCCTCTGTTGGGGCCCTTTCGGCCTCACACCATGCAACATATTTTCGCCATATGCGGTGATAATGAGTTGCTGTAACCTCTTTCCTGGCTTTAGTAAGCGTAGGAATGACTTCCTCCGGAATGCCCTTTTCCTTCAGGATCCGGCGTTCAACCGCCATGCCGACAAACGCAGCCGCGGTAAGTCTTGGAACAGACAGGGCCCCTGCTGCCGCAGGTCCTGTCTGAGTGGCAGAGGCCATGGGTCCTCTGATATAAATTCTTGAAGTTCTGGGTACCAAGCTCTTCTTGGCCATCCACGAGTATCGTTCTTACTCCTCGCCTTCTTATTATTCTCAGTACCTTTGGTATGAAAGGCAGAGGGGAGAACACATAAACCGACTGGTACACCCACGGTGTTACCAGAGCGTCCATAGCTATCGCCTGAGGGTCCCTTGACCCGGTGCAATACCTTTTATAGCTTTTTGTTGAGGCGGGACGTCATCATGTCCACCTGTGGCCTTTCCCAATGGTGTACAATCCTATTGGAAGACTTCTGGAGGAAGTCCCCATTCTCCCGGGTGGAGGTCGTGTCTGTTGAGAAGATCTGCTTCCCAGTTGTCCACTCCGGGAATGAACACTGCTGACAGTGCTAACACATGATTTTCCGCCTATCGGAGAATCCTTGTGGCTTCTGCCATCGCCATCCTGCTTCTTGTGCCGCCCTGTTGGTTTACATGGGCGACTGCCGTGATGTTGTCTGATTGGATCAGTACCGGCTGGTTTTGAAGCAGAGGCCTTGCCGGCCTCAGGGCATTGTAAATGGCCCTCAGGTCCAGAATATTTATGTGTAGGGAAATAACCTGACTTGACCAAAGTCCCTGGAAATTTCTTCCCTGTGTGACTGCCTCCCAGCCTCAAGGCTGGAATCCATGGTCACTAGGACCTAGTCCTGTGTGCCGAACCTGCGGCCCTCTTGAAGATGGGCACTCTGCAGCCACCACAGTAGAGATACCCTGGTCCTTGGAGACAGGGTTATCAGCCTATGCATCGGAAGATGCGATCCGGACCACTTGTCCAACAGGTCCCTCTGAAAAGTTCTTGTATGGAACCTGCCTAATGGGATTGCTTCGTAGGAAGCTACCATTTTTCCCAGGACTCGCGTGCAATGATGCACCGCTACCTATTTTGGCTTCAGGAGGTCTCTGACTAGAGATGACAACTCCTTGGCTTTCTCCTCCGGGAGAAACACTATTTCTGGTTTATGTCCAAAACCATCCCCAGGAACAGTAGACGTGTCATAGGAACCAGCTGTGACTTTGGACTGTTTAGAATCCAACCATGCTGTTGTAGCACTTTCCAAAATAGTGCTACCCCGACTACCAACTGCTCCTTGGACCTCGCCCTTATAACGAGATTGTCCAAGTACGGGATAATTACAACTCCCTTTTTTTGAAGGAGTATCAACATTTCGGCCATTACCTTGATAAAACACCCTCGGTGCCATGTACAGTCCAAACGGCAGTGTCTGGACTTGGTAATGGTAATCCTGTACCACAAATCTGAGGTACTCCTGGCGAGGATGGTAAATGGGGACATGCAGGTAAGCATCCTTGATGTCCCAGGATACCATGTAATCCCCCTCGTCCACGCTTGGAATAACCGCCCTGAGCGATTCCATCTTGAACTTGAATTTTTGTGTTCAAGGATTTTAAATATAAAATGGGTCACACCGAACCATGCGGTTTCGGTACCCCAACCCGTGTGGAATAGTAACCCCGTCCTTGTTGAAGTAGGGGCACCTTGAGTATTACCTGCTGGGAATACCGCTTATTAATTGCCTCTAGCACAGCCTCCCTGCCTGAGGGAGTTGTCAGCAAGGCATATTTTAGGAAACGGCTGGGGGGAGACATCTCGAATTCCAGCTTGTACCCCTGAAATACTACTTGAAAGAAACAGGGATCCACCTGTGAGCGAGCCCACTAATTGCTGAAATTTTTGAGACGGCCCCCCACCGTACCTGGCTACACCTGTGGAGCACCCGCGTCATGGTGTGGCCTCACAGGAGGCGGGGGAAGAATCTTGATTCTGGGAACAGGCTGACTGGTGCAGCTTTTTTCCCTCTACCCTTGTCTCTGTACAGAAAGGAAGCGCCATTTGACCCGCTTGCTTTTCTGAAGCCGAAAGGACTGTACCTTTGTCTGTGAGGAAACCTGAGGTAAAATTATTTCTTCCCAGCAGTTGCTGTGGATACGAGGTCCCAGAGACCATCCCCAAATAATTCCTCACCCTTATAAGGCTCTCTATGCGCTTTTTAGGTCAGCATCACCTGTCCAGTGACAGGTCTCTAATACCCTCCTGACAGAATGGACATTACATTTATTTTGGATGCCAGCCGGCAAAATATCCCTCTGTGCATCCCCCATATATAAGACGACGTCTTTAATATGTTTTTATGTTTTCCAACTAGTATCCCTGTTTGACAGGGTCACCGACCACGCTGCAGCAGCACTATCTGCAGGTCTCAGTCTAGTACCTGAGTGTGTAAATACAGACTTCAGGATAGCCTCCTGTTTTTTATCAACAGGTACCTATTAAAGTGGCCGTATCCTAAGACGGCAGTGCCACCTTTTTTGACAAACGTGTGAGCGCCTTATCCACCCTAGGGGATATCTCCCAGCGTAACTTATCCACCTGGCGGGAAAGGGTACGCCATCAGTAACTTTTTATAAATTACCAGTTTCTTAACGGGGGAACCCACGCTTTCACATACTTCATTTATTCATCTGATGGGGGAACAAAACACTGCCTGTTTTTTCTCCCCAAACCTAAAACCCATTTTTAGATGGTGCTTGGGTTAAAGTCAGAAATGTATAACACATTTTTTATTGCCGGGATCACGTCACGGATGTTCCTAGTGGATTGTGTATATGTCTCCATCTTGTCGACACTGGAGTCAGACTCCGTGTCGACATCTGTGTCTGCCATCTGAGAGAGCGGGCGTTTTTTGAGCCCCTGATGGCCTTTGAGACGCCTGGGCAGGCGCGGGCTGCGAAGCCGGCTGTCCCACAGCTGTTACGTCATCCACCCTTTTATGTAAGGAGTTGACACTGTCGGTTAATACCTTTCACCTATCCATCCACTCTGGTGTCGGCCCCACAGGGGGCGACATCACATATATCGGCCTCTGTTCTGTCACCATATAAGCCTCCTCATTCAACATGTCGACACAGCCGTACCGACACACCGCAGACACACAGGGAATGCTCTAAACGAGGACAGGACCCACAAAAGCCCTTTGGGGGGACAGAGTAAGAGTATGCCAGCACACACCAGAGCGCTATATATATACAGGGACTAACTGAGTTATGTCCCTAATAGCTTTTATATAATATACTGTATACAGTGCCAATTTTAATGCCCCCCCTCTCTTTTCCCTCTTACTGTACTGTAGAATTGCAGGGAAGAGCCAGGGAGCTTCCCTCCAGCCGAGCTGTGAGGGAAAAATGGCGCCAGTGTGCTGAGGAGATAGGCTCCGCCCCTTTTTCGCGGCCTATTCTCCCGTTTTTTATGGAATTCTGGCAGGGGTATATACCTCATATATAGCCCCTGGGGCCATATATTGAGGTATTTTAGCCAGCCAAGGTGTTTTTATTGCTGCCTCAGGGCGCCCCCCCCAGCGCCCTGCACCCTCAGTGACCGGAGTGTGAAGTGTGTGAGAGGAGCAATGGCGCACAGCTGCAGTGCTGTGCGCTACCTTGGTGAAGACAAGAGTCTTCATGCCGCCGATTTTCCGGACCATCTTCTTGCTTCTGGCTCTGTAAGGGGGACGGCGGCGCGGCTCCGGGACCGAACATCAAGGCTGGGCCTGCGGTCGATCCCTCTGGAGCTAATGGTGTCCAGTAGCCTAAGAAGCCCAATCCGGCTGCAAGCAGGCGAGTTCGCTTCTTCTCCCCTTAGTCCCTCGCTGCAGTGAGCCTGTTGCCAGCAGGTCTCACTGAAAATAACAAATTCTAAGACTATAACTTTCTAAGAGCTCAGGAGAGCCCCTAGTGTGCATCCAACCTCGGCCGGGCACGAAATCTAACTGAGGCTTGGAGGAGGGTCATAGTGGGAGGAGCCAGTGCACACCAGGTAGTCTAAGATCTTTCTAGAGTGCCCAGCCTCCTTCGGAGCCCGCTATTCCCCATGGTCCTTACGGAGTTCCCAGCATCCACTAGGACGTTAGAGAAATGTAAGTGACCACCCTGTGTAAGTTTCAAGTGTCAAATGTTTTGACCAACGCTGTTTAACCCTTGCACAGCTACAGCTTCTTATTCAAAATGATGAAATCTGGTGTCTGTGCCCGCTTTACCACCATTTTCATGCCCAAATCATTTTTGTTTAATGCAAAATGTCATGTAAATTGGTGTAAGGGACACTATTTGAAGTTTATGCAATGTTAACTTAGTGATCTATCCTTAATTTATTTGAATATAATAATTTCTGAATAAGAAGCTGGAGCCGAATAAGAAGTGAATAAGAAGCTGGAGCCGAATAAGAAGCTAACTTCAGCCTCGTATAATTTATAGGGTTTACTAAGTCATAATTTGTGGGAGACATGTACTTAGTATAAGCGTATCTGGGGAATAACCCCCCCGACTAGTAACCTGTGGAGACGCGTATAGTCCGTCCTACACTACAGGCACACTCAGAACCGCCATGTTCTCCTGTCACATCCCCACTCGAGTCGTCGCCTCCTCCGTCCTCACTCAGGACTGTCAGTCACCAGCAGGGGGTGTGGCTGGCTGCACACAGTCAGTCAGTGGGTAGTAGCAGCTCCGCCCTCGTCTCGTTCCCGCCAGAACGCTGCCCAACCGCCGTCCCCCTTCGAACGCCAGAGATCCTCCCCCGGTAGCCAATCAAAGACAGCTCGCTGGGCGCTGCGTAGCGAGCGGGCCGTGCCCCCTGCCCCATTGGCCAGGGAGACCGCCACGCGCTGCCCCTCCCGCCAATCACCGCCCTGGCCCTGTTGTCGCCCGCTCTCCTCCCCGTGTGTGGAGACTGCACGTCGCGCCTCGCTCGGTGGGTGACGTCGTTACGCTGGGAAAGGCGGGCGCCGGCCTGCTGCTGCTGGGAGGTCGCGGCGGAGGAGGACCGTGACGTGATCCGGCCCCGCTGTTGCTGCTGGGGTGATTCTGCTTTCCCGCCAGAGGATGTGCGGAGGACAGTGACCGCGGCCGGCAGGTACCTCTCTCCCCGACCCCCTTCTTCAGTGGTGGCGGCCGCTGCGTGCCGCTCTGGTGATCTCCTCATGGCGCTGGTGTGGGGGAGTGATAGCAATGGCGGCGCCCGCCCTGTAGCACGCAGCAGTCTCCCCGGCTGCAGCTCCGAGTGCTCGGCGTTTTATTCAGGCAGCGTGTGGGGACTCCCAAGTCGCAGCATTGCCGCCTGTGGAACTTCAGGTCGCAGCATGCCCCATGTAGAATGAATTTAGCTCCACCGTGTGTATTCCAAGCCGGGCAATGTGCTGTTATCACAACTGACCCCCTCACTTCCCAGCACCGCCTGTACGGGTCATCTGCAGGAGGGGAGAGTGAAACATCATGGAGCAGATGTACGAATCCTTGGAGAGATAAAGTACCAACCAGCTCCAACTGTCATTTTTCAAACCCAGCCTGTAACATGAGCTAGGAGCTGATTGGCTGCTACTTTATCTCCAATGCTTAATAGGCTCTACACACTGGGTGATATTAGTTTAAGATTCATAATTAATGAACGAGATACCATTCATATCTTTGAGTGTGGAGGCACCAGCGATGAACTATGCGCGGTCCTGCGCCTGTTCATCGCTGGTGCCCCGTCGCTTGTGCATGCAGGCCAATATGGATGATCGCATCTGTTTTTGCCTGCACTGCTATATGGGGGGGGGGGGGGGAGTGCAGAAACTTTGCTCCCTCTGTCACTGCCCCCCCTGTGTGCGCTCCCGTGTGTTGTTAATGACCCTCTCAGACGAGGGAGGTCCTCGTTAATGAAGATGCAGCATCCATGTCCCCCCCCCCCCCCCCCCCCCCCATATATTCCCTTGCTGTCACTCCCTTCCCCGCCGGCATGTGCGTCAGCGGTGATCGGCTAGTGTGTATGGGGCTTTAGTACATCTCATCTGCCCATATATCGCAATACCTGAGGATGAGCTATGGACACTGTATAACGAACAGTGTAGTCCCTATGGTACTGATAAATAACAGTAATCCAGAAAGTCCCTGTACTACCTATACTTAGGCTTACCATGCTCTCCCCACTCGTGAATTACACAGGTTCTGTGGCTGGCCTAAATCAAGCCTGCGTTTCCCCTGGTTTTAATCAGCCACAGAACCTGTGTAATTCATGAGCGTCTTGGTTTAAAGGAATACTATGGAACGCCTACCTATAATACATGAGTACCCATATTTGCATACAGAATTTGCAGTATGTATGGGGGAGAGGGGTGCGTGCTGGGAGATGACTGCACAGGAAATGCTATATATTAGGAAATAACCAACACTCCATTACATTAAGGGTAGATGCTAGATTCAAGTGTCCAAAGGGACCTTTTACGTCGGGGGGAGGAGCTAGGCCAGCGGGATAGTTTCTCTACTATCCACGCCACCAACTACTACCTTTTAGTAATCAGGTGGCAAGTGGAGCGAGCCCGCAAGGGTACTTTTCGGGTACCCTGTTCAGCCGTAGCTCCTCCTTTAGTGATGTCAGAACGTCCCTTCTCCCACTCCGATTTAGAACCAACCTTACATTAAGGGCTGAAGCTCAGAGCACGGGACTCCGGGGCTATCCGTTTCGCTATCCACGTGGACATCTAATGACAATAGATGGGTGGCGTGCTTACACTTTTCAAAGTTCTGAATAAGGTTAATGATGTAAACTGCTTCAGAATTTGCTAATCCAGGGGGTCCCATGTTCTGAACTTGAACCTACATTAAGCAGCACCTTGGTACAGTAATCCTAGGACAGTAAACACCAAGGTTAGAGCTCCAATGTTTCAGCTGGAGAGCATTGGTGCCGCCTCTTGGTTTTTTTTGTTTTTTTTAAAATAGCGAGTGTGTTCTTGTGACCAGAGTACTCAATGTCTGTGTATATATTTTATACGCAAAGCATCAATGGAGATATTGGTGATCTGTATTATGAAATGTGAGACCAACCAGATGCACAACTTGGTTTCATCAATTACTGGAATATTGTAACGTTTGCATTCAATGTTCTGTGATGTGTCTGCAATTAACTGGTTTTGTTTCAACACATTATATGCCCTCTGGATATCTCGTCTCTGTCCTGACAGTTCAGTGAACCAAGCAAGCTGGGACCAGCAGCTCAGTTTTTCTGTTTATGCTACATGAATTCCGCACCATTGGCTATGCCCGATAAATACAACACTTCAGACAGTCCATGAAGCTATTAATATTTAGCACTGATTAACATCTGTGTGGATGGTTTATGTGGTTGTCTATTTCCCTTCGTGGACGGGACCAGGATGTAACTGCAGAAGATAACTTCCGCCCTTACAGCACATAAATATTTTATCCATTCTCCGTTGGTTTTAAGGTATTTCTTTTATGTATCTAGCATTGTACCCCTCGCGGGTTCACCACGCTTCAGGCTCTGTCTCGCTCCGCTTACCACAGGTTACTGTTCCAAATAGTTGGTGATGTGGTCCCAGTGCATTATGTGTAAGGTCCTCCACGAAGGGAAACTAGACTCTACCATGGTTTGGTTTCTATGGTATCAGTCACGTTTTGATTGGATATGGACAATATATGAGCTTGGTTTCTCGTCGTTTGGATGAAGTCCATGTCACTGTATACAAACACGTTTGCAGCATTAGAACCAAACCACCCAAGTACCGTGTTGTGCATATACAGATGGAGCCCTGCTCATCTATCCCTTTAATAGGATTGAGCCAGGACTTAATCCCTTGCTGTGTTCTCTCTGTATTGCAGCTGAGAACAATAGATGAAAGGCTTATGCTAATAAACCTTGGTGCACCATGGCGCACTGGAGAAGGCTAGATGTGCGAGGCTCCATCCGTATTCTTAAAGTTGATGGTGACTATGAGCAATTTTAATAATACTTTAGGGGAAAAGTAACAAAAATGAGCATAGACTGCTTATTGAATAAGCGGTAATGTCAGGTGGCACTTTGCAGAGAATTGAGTCATCCCCATTGTATTAAGTGTAGCTAAAATCTGTGGTGAACTGAAAATGAGATCTTAATAATGGTTAAATTCAATTATTAAACAGTGTTTTTATCTTATAGAAATAGCAGATGACTATGGTTTGCTATGATTGATGGCTGTTTTCTTGTCTCTTGGCAGGCAACAGCTATTGGGGATCCTGACTTCCATAGACTGGCATTGGTGGAGGTGGCAACAGGAAGATGCCAGGAGTTACTCAGTGTGAAAGTCAAACTGTGCTGGCTAAGGCCAGCCCCACCAGAAAGAGCCGCTTATCTCTACGATTCTTCCAGAAGAAAGAAGCTAAAAGAGCTTTGGACTTTGCTGAGACGACACAAACCGAAGAACAAAATGTAGAAGAGAAGGAACCAGAAATGTAAGCAACATCTTAATCTTAGTAGTGTGTTCTGTTCAAGGTCGTCTGAAGCCCCCCCATTACGATATTTCCCTTTCTCTCCAAAGTATAAGAATCCTAAGTTCTGTAGGCCATTAATTACTTACCTATTTGCTACATCCAGGGTGTACCTCCATGGCCACTGGACATGCCTTTTGTGATAGTTTGGACCAGCGTGTGGTAGTTTCATGCAGTGGTGAAAGTCTTAGATAAGTGTTCTGTGGGATCAGGAGACTCCGAATTTACCGCAACCCTGCTGGCAAAAGCAAGATTTGTGGATCTGGAGTCTCCGGTCAGGTTTTGTCCATACCTCCCACAATTCTTCAACTTAGGAGGAAGGAAACAAGCTGCTTCCTCTTACTGCGATTTGTGAGGAACATCAGACTACTTGCGCCAAACCCTTTGCTCCTTACTTCCTATTGGAACACTTGTCCGTGCACGAGAAACCCCAATCTTCAGCAGCTTACCCTTCCTCCTGGGAGGAATAATTGGAATCTGCCCCCCTTCCAAGACTGACTGACAGCAGGATCCATTGCATCTGTGGTTTGACTGGAGGTAGATTCCAGCCAGCAGCTGAATGGACAGGAATGCTGAAGATATGCTATCTCCTTCAGGACACGGCACCATGATCTGCTACCTCTGAGAAGTATAAATAAAAACAGAATAATTCAGCGCTGATAGCTAGATAGATAAAAATTCAAGCAATTTATTGTTTAAGAATATATGTCACTGATTCTTAATATAATTACATATATTTTACTGTTGCAACAGAAATTAAAAAATAGACAAGAAAAAAATGAAAAATAATAAAAAAAAAAAGGTACCAAAAAAAAATATGTTTTAAAAAATTCAAAAGAGTAGGGCTAGGATCAACACTGCTTAATTGAAATTGCTGGGTAAATGCAGGACGCCTTATCCTGGGGAAATGTATATATGGTGTTACCAGTTCATTAGGGTGAGTCCTCCAGTCGGTTAGCACTCCGTAAATGTTGAGGGGATTCTCTCACTTGTTTTGGTAGTCCCGTGTTGGAATTAGATTGGGAATAGAACCATGGCAGGTCCCAATGCAGATATCTTCCCTATATTTATTCCATGGGGTTCACCGTTCCCTAGTAGGATGGTCGGCAGCTCTTGCAATATGTAGGTCCCAGTCTGTATCACCAACGCGTTTCACCGCTAAAATGCAGCTTTTTCAAGGTACCCATACCTTGAAAAAGCTGCATTTTAGCGGTGAAACGCGTTGGTGATACAGACTGGGACCTACATATTGCAAGAGCTGCCGACCATCCTACTAGGGAACGGTGAACCCCATGGAATAAATATAGGGAAGATATCTGCATTGGGACCTGCCATGGTTCTATTCCCAATCTAATTCCAACACGGGACTACCAAAACAAGTGAGAGAATCCCCTCAACATTTACGGAGTGCTAACCGACTGGAGGACTCACCCTAATGAACTGGTAACACCATATATACATTTCCCCAGGATAAGGCGTCCTGCATTTACCCAGCAATTTCAATTAAGCAGTGTTGATCCTAGCCCTACTCTTTTGAATTTTTTAAAACATATTTTTTTTTGGTACCTTTTTTTTTTAATTATTTTTCATTTTTTTCTTGTCTATTTTTTAATTTCTGTTGCAACAGTAAAATATATGTAATTATATTAAGAATCAGTGACATATATTCTTAAACAATAAATTGCTTGAATTTTTATCTATCTAGCTATCAGCGCTGAATTATTCTGTTTTTATTTGTCTTTAAAGGGTCTAACTAGCCCTTCCTATTCAGCAGCTTGGGGATCTAAAACACCTGTCAGCGCCATCTCTCTACCTCGGTAGTTCTATACCTCTGAGAAGTATGGCTACTTCAGCTTCCCTGTGAATAGTGCAAGTGGCCTGCTCCTGAATTTAGCACCAAAGGCTCTGCACCCACTCTTCCTATGCAGGTGCCAAGGCTGACTGCGACTAAATGCCCACTCTCCAGCAGAGGATGGGAGATCTTTACTTTGTTGATGCAGCTCCAGTGCGGAGTCTGGTGGCAGTTTCTCCCCATGGTGCTGGTGACACAGGGTGTCTGCTCACTACTAGTGGCCAATGGGAGCATATAAAACCAGTTCTCAACTCTGGTGGGCACTTTTCAAAAACTGACTTCCCAGTTTAAAATCAGTTCTCATAGAACAGTACTTAAAGCTCTATACAAAATGAATAGTACAGTAATGGGTTGCTATCAGATACATTATGCATTGTATCTGTTAATTCTAAAATATGGGAGTCTCTGGTATGACACTTCAAGGTGTCCTTTGTGTTAAACACTAAACTCCCCCTCCCCCCCCAAAAAAAAAACACAAAACCCCACAGACTGCCTACTGCGCCTTGCTGTTGAACTGTCAGACCTTGGGAAAAGTGGACTTGCGTTAGTATCCGCTTAGTCTATTATAGGTAGGCCTACCATACTATTCCATCAAACCAAGATGCTCATACATCCCGACGCTGACCAGCGATGCCTGTTGATGGCTGACGTGCGTACGCATTACGGTGCATGCGCAGTTGGTACCCTATCGCCTGCAGCGATCAGATCTGAATGACCCCTGAAGTCTCTTCAGCAATGCTAGACGTGTATACAGGTTGAGTCTCCCTTATCCAAAATGCTTGGGACCAGAGGTATTTTGGATATGGGATTTTTCCGTATTTTGGAATAATTGCATACCATAGTGAGATATCATGGTGATGGGACCTAAATCTAAGCACAGAATGCATTTATGTTACATATACACCTTATACACACAGCCTGAAGGTCATTTTAGCCAATATTTTTTATAACTTTGTGCATTAAACAAAGTGTGTGTACATTCACACAATTCATTTATGTTTCATGTACACCTTATACACACAGCCTGAAGGTCATTTAATACAATATTTTTAATAACTTTGTGTATTAAACAAAGTTTGTGTACATTGAGCCATCAAAAAACAAAGGTTTCACTATCTCACTCTCACTCAAAAAAGTCCGTATTTCGGAATATTCCGTATTTCGGAATATATGGATATGGGATACTCAACCTGTAGTTGTATCTCCACACTAATAGGCCGTTACGGCCCAAAGAGATGCGGTTTCTAGGCCCAAGAAACAAAAGTACAGATTTTGTCTATTTTGAATAATCTTCACTGTCTGCTGGCAGAGCTTTAGTATTGTACTGTGTAGCGCCTTGACAGTGATATCCAAGTTGGCATATCGTGTTATACCAGTATGGGACAAGGTGAACAGTGGAAATGGAGAATATTGCTAGCGTATTGGGTAGTGTACAATATTATTGTTTTCCCCCTTCTTCCTCCTTATTGTGCGTTTTGGTCACGTGCATTGAGTTTTTTTTTTTTAATATCTAAATCTTTCTCTCTTTAGTTGTGATCAAGTTGTTCCTACTCCAGAGTTGCCGCCATCGGCCTGTTGTGTGAAGAAGGAAAACCTGGTTCCCTTTGTAGGGTTTAATAATCTAGGCAACACCTGTTACCTTAATAGCATACTTCAGGTACACGCTTCATCTGATTTAACTGCTTTATGTTCACTTTTTATATTTTTATGTGTGACCTGTTGAATAAAACTTTGCTCTGTCCATGATTGTTTGCCTTGTGTAATTATGTGAGACTGTGCCGTAAAAATGAGTTTTATTTTTATTTTTTTATTCTTCCCCCTATAGGTTTTATGCTACTGTCCAGGATTTAAAAGAGGTGTAAAAAAACTCAGTGATGTTATTTGTAAGAAGAGGGAGACCGTTAAAGACAAAGAACCCGCATTGGAAAAGGTAAAAGCATCACAGCTATTTTAATCTAGATTGAAGTATTGGTTGTTTTGGATGCAGTGCGTTATTGGTCATGGAGCTGTCAGTAATCCAACTTGATATTTAGGGTCAGTTCAGTGGGTTTTGCTGCACACATCCGCCATGTAGGGTAGGTTGTACATCGCTAGTTTTTCTGCTCACCTTCATAGTATGTGAGGAAATAATCATGATGTTGCTGACCGCCATGTGGTGTTCTGGAATAACGCATATCAGCCCTTGCGTTTAATTGTATTGCCATTTATGTTAAAAACAAAAAACACGGGTCATAAGAAATCATGCACCCTAACTACCTCCAGCTTTGTGATTTTTAGACAGTGACTGAGTTGTGGTGACTTCTAATACCCGTGTAATTGACAGCAGGGAGTGCATATGTCACATATTTGATGTATTATTCTCACAGGACAGTGCGAAGGAAGACTTACCTGCAAGTTACGAGGTCATCTGCAGTTTGAGCACTTTGATTCATTCCGCCGAACATCTCCAACTCGGCTTTCTCCTAAATCCAGAGAGCTACGATACTGAACTCGCTGCACAGCCGAGAAAGCTCCTGAACACGCTGAGGTATGAAGTAGTTACAGGTATACATGTGGACTTATAACAACCCAATATTGCATGCAGTCCTATCTTCATGTCATTTATAAACCATCACGTTTTAAAAATAATGCTAAACAGATGTACTAAACTGTATTCTCACGGACCAGTCCATAAAAAAAAAATATACATCTAGGTTTAAAGAGCGCAAATGAGATGTTTCAGGATAACGATTATCAGTAAATTAGTGGTCTGAAATGGGATACGGTGCATAGGTCGACACTCAATAGGTCAACCACTATTGTTTGACATGGCAAAGGTCGACACATGAAGAGATCGACATTGGTTTTTAAGAAAAAAATAATCTTTTTAAACTTTTTCATACTTTACAATCCACGTGGGCTACGATTGGGAATAGTAATCTTGCCCAAAGGGGTGCACTGATTGTGGTTCCCAGTCACTTTACGAAGAATACGACCCCAAAAAACTAACCCCCCCCAACTCATGTCGACCTTTTTTCTATGTGTCGACCTGCCTGTTGACCAATAGTGGTCGACCTAATGAGTGTCGACCCAAGTAGGGTCGACCAACAAAAGCCCATTCCTTTTCAAACTTTTGGGGCCCTGCCGCTTCATTTAAAAATTTGCTACCAAATTGAGGGCAATGAGAGTTCTGCATTAGGTGCCATTTTTATTCTTTAAATTACACAAGTCATTTTTATATATATATATATATATATATATATATATATATATATATATATATATATATATATATATATATATATATATATATATATATATATATATATATATATATATATATATATATATTTTTTTTTTTTTTTTTTTTTTAACAGAGAACTCAATCCTATGTATGAAGGATATCTTCAGCATGATGCACAGGAAGTTTTACAGTGTATACTGGGGAACATACAGGAAGCCTGCCAGGCTCTCGGAAAGGAGACAAAGTGCTCACTAGTGAATGAAACAGAACCGCAGCATGAAAACAAAGATCCCAGTGGTTGCGAGGTTGGAGCTGTCGTTTCCGGCAAACCTCAAGATGGGTCTCCAGAGTCTCCGAATGAAAACGGCAAACGCAAAAGTGATAATGAGGTTGGGAATGTCAAGAAAAGAACAAAGCTTACTAAAGATCCCCCAGTTGAGGAGTGCAGGATAACCAGATCAAAACGGAAACCGGTTCCAGAGAAGCCAGATGAGAAAGCGGGTCCTAAAACCAGCACAGACAATGGTCCCTCCAATCCTTCACATAAGAAATCTAGGTTACGTCTCAGCTGGCTAAAATCAACAAAACAACCAAGTATTTTGTCAAAGTTCCGCCGCTTGAGTAAAACTGACAGTTCATCATCGAAATGTTCCCCAACCGACCTAGAGACCCCCATCTTAAAGACCGAGTCAGACAAATCGGTGAATGAGGAGCCTGTAAAGGAAAACGTCAGCGGCAAGTCTTCTGGAGCTGAAGATTCTGAGAAGTCACAGAATGGTTGGTTGGTTTCTGCACTAGCATTTTAGTAGTGGTGGACAAGTGTGAGCTCGGCAATCGACTGCTTACACTGGCAGTAACTAAGGTGGTCTAGGTGCACCCAGCTATTGTGCTAAAGAGCCATATTTATCACCAGAGCTAGCTGAGTGTATAGTTAGTAACACAGGGATGGCAAAGTGAACATTCAGTCTGGTAAAGAAAGTACACGTTTATATACAGGTAGATCCACGGTTATCTTGGCTTTGTTGCGCCTAGGCACTCCATGGTTTTATTTACATAAACCCTTAATCTATTGTTCTCAGCTGCAATACAATACAGAGAACAATACAGCAGGGGATTAAATCTGACTGCTAGATCTCAGTTCATCCTATTAAAGGCCAAGATAAACATGGACCCATCTGTAAACCCCTAACATGCCAACAATAAACTTTTATGACACAGTTGCAGTCTGGCTTCTAGTATTTATATAACCACCTTGATATAAAAGAAATTCTAATTTAAAAAGAACACTGTAAAACCTTGAAATGTTGCCTAGATTAACATGGACCAATTTGAGTGAGCAACTGTTCTGTGCATTACTGTTCCACATAGTTTGTGACATGGACCCAGGGGATTATGGGAAAGGTTCCCTCCACGGAGGGAAACTAGAAGCTACCATTATTGTTCTGACAGGCAAGGTATGGGATCCAGTAGCTGGAGGGTACGATGATCCTGGGGTGCCTCCAGGTGAGTTGGCTCTCAGTTTAGAAATATATAAATGCATGACCCAAAGCAGGTTTTATTCTCGTGTAGCGTAGGACCACAAGAGCAGAGGGGCGACTGGCATTTGAAATCCGCTGGTGACCATACTGACGCTGGGATCCCGATCTTTGGAATGCAGGGGGGGGGTTGAGCGCAACGAAGTCCCTTGCGGGCTCCTTGCGCTCGCCATGCAGCAGGCTTTGTGCACAGGTTCTATTCCTAATCTGAGTGTCGTAGACACCCACGAGTGTGACTAGTTCCTGTTAGTCTGAATCGGGCGGGATCCCCTTGTCGGTTTAGTGACCGGCGGTCTCCCAACTACATCCCGAGCAGAGACATCATGTGTTGGCAATGCAGAGACCTATGTTACATACATTTGCAATCATGTAGGATGTAAATCTAATTTGCTGGTCCTTTCATCCATTAGGGGTCACTGGAGTACTCTTGGGATATGGACGGGCTTCCGTAGGAACACAGCACTGAATATTTAAATTTAGTAACACTCCACCCCTCCATATCCCTGAGCACTTACTCAGTGTTTTTTCTGTGCTGAACGTGGCAACACATGCTTAGCTGAAGTCACGGTTTTGTTGAAGAAACTTTTATTTATTTTTATTTTTATTTTTTCTACTGTTTGACCACATCCCTGTCCCCCTTCCAAAAGGCAGGGTCAGGGATAGTGCAGCTGCTGATTGCAGCACGGGCGTGTCGGGCCTCTCTGAAAGAGCTCCCTCACAGCCCTCACATCCTCCTGCACTGGCTGGCCGGCGCTTACTGAAAAGCCCCGTCGGAGCCTCCGCACGTCTGCAGGAGTGAGGTATGTGAAACGGGGCGGTCAGCTCCCGCTGCCGCCCCGACGTGTGGAGACATAGTGCTGGGTGACGGCAAGGAGCGGCTCTCCCCTCTCAGCCTCCGGCATCTTCCCGCTCAGGCGCCCGCCCATTCCACCCCGCTCAGGCGGCCGCACGTTCGTCCACAGACCTCCGTGCAGGCACCGCGGCTCTCTCCACTCAGGCGCCCGCACGTTCGTCACAGACCTCCGTGCAGGCGCAGCGGCTCTCCCCTCTCAGGCGCCCGCACGTTCGGCCACAGACCTCCGTGCAGGCGCAGCGGCTCTATCCACTCAGGCGCCCACACGTTCGGCCACAGACCTCCGTGCAGGCGCCGCGGCTCTCCCCGCTCAGGTACCCGCCCGTTAGGCCACAGCCTCCGGCCAGGCACCTCGGAACAGCAGCGCTACCTTGGTAGCTGACACGCTATATATAGGAGCCCACCGCTGGGACACACGTAGCGCTCTACGATACCCGCTGGGGGCCCACACGCTGCGCTGCCGCTGTAATAAGATAAACAGCCATTACAGGGGGGACATATCAGTGAAATACTGCAGCAGCAGAGGGATTGTTACAGTATAATCAGTGAATGCACTGTGATTATGTGTATAAGTATAGCAGGGCAGCCATTTTAACAGCTTCCTGTGTCTTCCTCTGTGATTCCAGAACGTTCCTGTCCTACATCTCTTCTCCACCGGAGGCGCAGGGGTGTTCGTGGGAATTTGGGATCAAATTTCATAGTACTGGCCACGTGTATTGCACTGGGCCAGATATATATACAGAGCCACCTTATTGCTATTTTACTGAGTCGTGCAGGTGTCTGTGTTTTGTGTATTGTATTGTCTGTCGCCATAATGAGTAAGGCACCAGCAAAAACTAAAAAGCATATTTGCAAAGTATGTGGCAGTGTGTTACCGGTTGGATCTACCACATGTAACGTATGTTTTGTGGATTCCGTTCAGAATACCATTTCTGCTCCGGTTTTGCAACCAATTTCATCACCGGACCCTCCGTGGGGTATGTTAGTAAATGTACTGGAGAAATTTCAGACTGAAATGACCGCTGCTCGTCTGGAGCGAGAAACGCTAAGATCTGAGTCTAGGGTGAGACCGCCAGAACTACCGGAGGCGTCTCAGCCTTGCGTAGGGTCCAAATCCATTTTGGGCAAACGGGATAATTTTCATATGTCTTATGATTTTCCAGTGTCTGCTATGTTGCAGTCTGACGATTCCATCCCAGACCTCACGGAACACGATGAGGGGGAGGAGGGCGAAGTGGAGTCAGACGGCGAGGATGTTAACAGTTCCGGCATTGATGATCTCATCAGAGCGGTACGGCAGTCGCTAAGGTTTCCTGAAGCTGAGCAGCCTCTCACCAATGATCAGGTCATATTTACTAAACGACGGAAGACGCCAGTAAGTTTTCCTGTGTCGGATTCTCTAAATCAGATGTTAGTAGAATCCAGACAGAATCCAGATAAACGGTTTTCTATACCTCGCAGATTTAAGTCTAGTTATCCGTTTCCAGAATCGGTAACGGGTACATGGGAGAATCCACCAATAGTTGATTCTTCAGTGTCAAAGCTTACCAAGAAATTAACCATACCAGTGCCATCAGCTACTACGCTTAAAGATCCGTCAGATCGTAAGATAGAAACTATGCTTAAATCCATGTATGTAGCAGCAGGTGTGATGCTAAGACCTGGATTGGTTGGCATTTGGGTCACTAAGGCGCTCATAATATGGCTTACAGAACTCAAATCGGCTTTACATGACGAAAACCTGATAATTCAGGTGAATCAAATGATTGAGGCTGTAGAGTATCTCTGTACAGCGTCTACTGACGTCTGTCAGCTCACTTCTCGTATTTCATCTTCGCTAGTTACGGCACGAAGAGCACTCTACCTGCGTACTTATCAAGCGGAGGCAGAGGTCAAACGAAGTATAGGGGCGTTGCCTTACGATGGCAAGAAGTTGTTTGGTCCAGAATTGGACGCATGGATTAAGGAGGCTACGGGAGGTAAGTCTGTGTTCTTACCATTGCCTCCACCTGCGCCAAGAAGAAGGTACGCTGGACCTTCGTTCAAATCCTTTAGACCTCAGCCCTTTCGAGGACGTGGCAGAGGATCAGCCACGCCTGCTAGACGTGGTCGAGGACGTGGTTTCCATCAAACCAACACAACTCGCCAAGACGCTAAGGTTACCGACAAGCCAGTGGCATGACGGGTTACCAGCCCATCTCGGTTCTCCAATTGTGGGAGCACGCCTTCAGACGTTCCATGGGGCGTGGTTCCACACATCCGCGGAGGGCTGGATTCGCAATTTAGTGTTAAAAGGTTACAAAATAGAGTTCGACTGTCTGCCGCCTCTGCGGTTTTTCAAGACAGGATTGCCTCTGTCGGACGACAAGAGGAGAGTTTTGCAAATTGCCATTCAGTCCTTACTGGATTCGGCAGTGTTGATTCCGGTCCCTGTACACCAACAGGGTCAGGGTTATTATTCAAGCCTGTTTGTGGTCCCGAAGCCGGATGGCTCAGTCAGACCAATATTGAACTTAAAGGGCCTCAATCAGTACGTAACTTACTACAGATTCAAAATGGAGTCTCTACGGTCGGTGATTGCGGGGTTAGAGACCAAGGAATTTATGATTGCGCTAGACCTCAAGGATGCGTACTTACACATTCCAATTTGGCAGCCTCATCAGAAATTCTTACGATTTGCAATACGCCAGAACCATTACCAGTTTCAGGCTCTGCCGTTTGGCCTGTCATCAGCGCCTCGGGTATTCACCAAAGTAATGTCTGTGATGATAGCTCACCTCAGATCCCTGGGAGTGACGATAGTTCCGTATTTAGACGATCTGCTCATCAAAGCTCCGTCTCAACAGATACTTACCCAACATGCGCTGCTAACTTACAATGTATTGGTTCACCACGGTTGGATTGTCAATTTCAAGAAATCACATCTGATTCCGTCTCAACGCCTTCAGTTCCTAGGTATGATTCTCGATACGGTCAATCAAAGGATTTACCTACCACAACAGAAAGTACAAATGCTACGCCATCTAGTACAATTAGTACTCAAACCACGCACAGTGTCGGTACACTTGTGCATTCGCCTGTTAGGCACAATGGTGGCAGCTTTCGAGGCGCTTCAGTTCGGGAGATTTCACTCTCGTCCATTTCAGCTGAACGTGCTTGCCCAGTGGTCGGGCTCGCATCTGCAGATTCACCACAGAGTGAGGTTGTCACCAATAGCAAGAGTTTCTCTGCTATGGTGGCTCAAGGAACACAATTTAACCGCAGGAAGACGGTTCGGAGTTTGCAATTGGATAATTCTAACTACGGACGCCAGTCTCAGAGGTTGGGGAGCGGTAATTCAAAATTGTCAGCTCCAGGGTCTCTGGGCGGATCACGAAAAATTGCTGTCAATAAATGTTCTAGAACTCCGCGCGATTTTCAATGCGCTACGACAAGCGGTGCACATGGTTCGCTCTCAGCCTGTCCAAGTGCAGTCGGACAATGCGACAGCGGTCGCATACATCAACAAACAAGGAGGAACGAGAAGCCGCATGGCAATGCGGGAAGTAGCTCGAATCCTCAATTGGGCAGAATACCACCAGGTGATATTGTCGGCCGTGTTCATTCCGGGAGTGGACAACTGGGAAGCGGATTATCTCAGTCGTCGGGATCTTCACCCAGGCGAATGGTCATTAAATCCAGAAGTGTTTCACATGTTGGTTCAGCGATGGGGTTATCCTCAGGTGGACCTGATGGCATCTCGACACAATCATCAAACGCCCCAGTATGTGTCCAGAACAAGAGATCCAAAGGCAGTCGCGGTGGATGCTCTCACTGTCGCGTGGCCGTACAGTCTGGTGTATCTGTTTCCACCGTTTCCGCTGCTCCCTCTGGTGCTAAAACGGATCAAAAGAGAGTCGCTCACAGTCATACTAGTGGCGCCTCATTGGCCTCGGAGAGCTTGGTTCTCGGATCTTCGAGGATTACTCGCAGACGATCCGTGGCCGCTCCCGATACGTCCAGACCTGTTACAACAGGGTCCTTTTCTTTACCCCGATTTAGCGCGGCTGCGTTTGACGGGGTGGCTGTTGAGACCGCCCTCTTAAAAAGAGAGGGCATTCCAGATTCAGTTATACCAACCATGTTACGAGCTAGGAAGCCGGTTACGGCAGCTCATTATTACAGAATATGGCGTGCCTATATAGGTTGGTGTGAAGCTCGGAAATTTCCGACATCAGCTTTCAAGTTATGCCGCCTTTTGTTGTTTCTACAATCAGGCTTAGATGGAGGTTTGCGTTTATCTACACTAAAGGTGCAGGTATCTGCTTTGTCAATTTACTTTCAAAGACGATTGGCTCTATTGCCGTCTATACGCACCTTTCTCCAAGGTGTAATCAGGGTACAGCCTCCTTTCATTCCACCTACAGCGCCATGGGACTTGAATCTGGTTTTGGAGTTCTTACAGTCTTCATATTTTGAACCCTTACAACAAGTGGATATAAAGTTTCTCACTTGGAAAACAATTTTTCTCTTAGCCTTAGCTTCGGCAAGGCGTGTTTCGGATTTGGGTGCCTTGTCATGCAAGCCACCGTATTTGGTGTTTCATGATGACAGAGCGGAACTTCGGACGAATCCCGCCTTCTTACCAAAGGTAGTGTCATCTTTTCACATCAATCAACCAATAGTAGTTCCTGTGTTGACAGCACAGTCTGGAACTCTGGATGTGGTTCGTGCGTTACGCGTTTATGTAACCCGAACGTCTTCAGTTCGTAAGACGGATACGTTATTTGTTCTCTATGATGCTGCCAAGATGGGTTGGCCAGCATCTAAACAAACTTTATCCAGATGGATAAAACTGACCATACGCCAGGCTTACCTTCATGCTAGGTTACAACCGCCTACGTCAGTAACCGCTCATTCCACACGTTCTGTGGGAACTTCATGGGCAGCTGGTCGTGGGGCTTCTGCGACGCAGCTTTGCCGGGCGGCTACATGGTCTTCAGTGCACACGTTTGTGCGCTTTTACAAGTTTGATACTTTTGCGGCATCAGCATCTAGCTTTGGCCGCCTAGTGTTACAAGTGCCAAACTGCTCTCCCGCCCACGGGGGAAGCTTTGGTACGTCCCAAGAGTACTCCAGTGACCCCTAGTGGATGAAAAAGAAAATAGGATTTTGGTACTTACCAGGTAAATCCTTTTCTTTGAATCCATAGGGGTCACTGGACGCCCACCCAGAGCAGTTTACTTACTTGGGGTTAGTTCTGAGGATCTTATGGTAACACATTTTCACCGACTGGTTCAAGTTACAAGTGCTGGTTAGGGTGTCAACTGTTAGTTGTCAGTAACGTTATGGGTTAACTTCGTTATTGTCAGTTATGTTATATGTAATACTCCATTATTAACCTCTCTTAATTCCTGTTCGGCTCAGTAAAAAACACTGAGTAAGTGCTCAGGGATATGGAGGGGTGGAGTGTTACTAAATTTAAATATTCAGTGCTGTGTTCCTACGGAAGCCCGTCCATATCCCAAGAGTACTCCAGTGACCCCTATGGATTCAAAGAAAAGGATTTACCTGGTAAGTACCAAAATCCTATTTTGCTGGTCCTTTACAATGTGCTGGAGGAACTTTTTTTGGTGTTTGTTGTCTAGATTAGTCCCACTCTTGCATGCGCCTGTTGTGGACCAATTAATTGCGCAATTGCCGTTCTGTGCATCACTAAACCTTCATATCGCGATTTTGTAGAAAATGTACTGCTTTTCAAATGCCTTATTTAAATGTAAATGACTGTTAAATCTGAGAGCATATAATTCATGATTATAGAGTCAATTGGGTTTGAACTGGTGGAGAAATTATTCCAGGGCCAGCTGGTGCTGCGGACCCGGTGTCTGGAGTGTGAGTGTTTCACAGAGCGGAGAGAGGACTTCCAGGACATCAGTGTACCTGTGCAAGAAAGTGACCCCCCAAGACCAGAGGAGGACTCTGACAGTGAGTTGTTGGTTTACGAATCCATGATCTTATTTCCATGCTTCAGAGTAACATTGTAATGTCACTGATGGCAAAAAACCATCATTAATGCAAGCTGGAAAGTCTGCATGCACACTTTAAAGGGCCCCATACACTACAACGATAAGTCGATTTAATCCGATTTAGACCTTTCGGGCCAATAAATCGGATGAAAAGTGGCAAATCGGATGTGTTTTACATCCGATCCGATACGTGGTCCTGTGAGCTTCAGATCGGATCAGAGCCCCTAGATCGTTAGTGCTGCACTTGTGATATGTCTGATCCCACAGGCATGGCTGGGATCGCATAAGATGTATCGTATGTGATCCTGACGTCCAGGAGGCTGCAGGGTGGTTCAAGGGAAATCTTACGCGACATGAGGGTCCGACATGGCGCTGTAGTGTATGGGGTCCCTTTTTAGATTATGTAGTACATGTTTACCTCTCCAGTTAAAACCCTTGAGGGGGTGTTGCATATACGACCTTAAAGGTGGGTACACACTGGTAGATATATCTGCAGATCAGTTGATCTGCAGATATATCTATAGACGGATCGGGCAGTGTGAGCATACACACTGCCCGATCCATCGGGGACTGACGTCATGAACTGGGCCGGCGTACACATGCCCGCCCAGTTCAGTTGTCAATCACTGCCGGCTGCCGCAGCATGTGTACGGGTGGTCGGCCGAGCGCCCGTACACACACAGCGATGCCCCAATATATCGGTAGATATATTGGCCGACGCAATACGTCTGAACGACGGAGTTCACAGACGTATCGGCCGTACACACTGGCCGACAGACCCGCGATATATCGGCCAGTGTGTACGGGCCTTTACATGTATTAGTAATCTTACCCCCACCTGCCCCCAAACCTAAAAAGCAGTTCTTAGTTTAAGATGGCATTTTACGGTCTGATTTGTACTTGTGCCATTACCACTAACTTATGATTTTGTTTTTAGTTTCTCCTGATCCTAGAATGGATATAAAGACTTTGAAATGGGCAATATCCCAGTTTGCATCGGTGGAGAGAATAGTTGGAGAGGACAAATATTTCTGTGAGAATTGCCACCATTATGCAGAAGCGGAGAGAAGCCTTTTGTTTGATAAGATCCCAGAAATTGTAACCATTCATTTAAAGTGCTTTGCTGCAAACAACTCGGAGTAAGTTTTAAGCCATTCGGCTAAGTTCATTCGCAATTCTGCCAATTTGTCCTGAAATCCCCTCACAACTCTCATGTAGGTGAATTTATAAATCGCTTCTCGTCAAAATCGGAGAACAGGTTACTTGATCTTGGTATAAAAGCTTTGTTTCTCGAACGTCCTAGAGCATAGGTTCTCAAACTCTGTCCTCGGGAGCCCACACAGTGCATGTTTTGCAGGTAACCCAGCAGGTGCACAGGTGTATTAATTACTCACTGACACATTTTAAAAGGCCCACAGGTGGAGCTAATTATTTCACTTGCGATTCTGTGAGGAGACCTGCAAAACATGCACTGTGTGGGCCCCCGAGGACCGAGTTTGAGAACCTCTGTCCTAGAGGATGCTGGGGACTCCGTAAGGACCATGGGGATGGATGGGCTCCGCAGGAGACATGGGCACTTTAAGAAAGAATTTAGTTCCTGGTGTGCACTGGCTCCTCCCTCTATGCCCCTCCTCCAGACCTCAGTTTGATACTGTGCCCAGACGAGCTGGGTGCTTTTCAGTGAGCTCTACTGAGTTTACTGATAGAAAGTATTTTGATAGGTTTTTTATTTTCAGGGAGCTCTGCTGGCAACAGACTCCCTGCATCGTGGGACTGAGGGGAGAGAAGCAGCCCTACTCTCTGAAGCTAGGTCCTGCTTCTTAGGCTACTGGACACCATAAGCTCCAGAGGGATTGGTACGCAGGATCTCACCCTCGCTTTCCGTCCCGGAGCTGCGCCGCCGTCCCCCTCGCAGAGCCGGAAGATAGAAGCCGGGTGAGCATGAGAAGAAAAGACTTCATGATCTTCACTGAGGTAACGCACAGCACTGCAGCTGTGCGCCATTGCTCCCACACACCTCACATACTCTGGTCACTGTAAGGGTGCAGGGCGGAGCGCCCTGGGCAGCAATATAAACCTCTTATTTGGCAAAAGGAGCAAATATACAGCTGGACACTGTATATATGCATGAGCCCCCGACAATTTTACACTTTTAGCGGGACAGAAGCCCGCCGTCGAGGGGGCGGGGCTTCTCCCTCAGCACTCACCCGCGCCATGTTTTTCTCCACAGCACCGCTGAGAGGAAGCTCCCCGGACTCTCCCCTGCTTATACCACGGTAGAAGAGAGGGTTTTAAAGAAGAGGGGGGGCACATAATTCGGCGCAGATAATAACAGCGCTACTGGGTAAACATTAAATTGCTGTGTTTTTTCCTGGGTCATATAGCGCTGGGGTGTGTGCTGGCATACTCTCTATCTCTCCAAAGGGCTTTGTGGAGGAATTATCTTCAGATGAGCATTCCCTGAGTGTGTGGTGTGTCGGAATGTGTGTCGACATGTCTGAGGTAAAAGGCTCTCCTAAGGAGGAGATGGAGCAAATGTGTGTGTGAGTGGTGTCTCCGTCGACAACGCCGACACCTGATTGGATATGTGAAATAAAGTGCTGAGGTAAATTTATTGCACAAAAGATTAGAGAACAGACAGTGAATCTACACAGGTCTGTCCCTATGTCGCAGAGACCTTCAGAGTCTCACAATGCTCACTATCCAAAATAATAGACACTGATATCGACACGGAGTCTGACTCCAGTATCGACTACGATAATGCAAAGTTACAGCCAAAACTGGCAGAAAAGTATTCAATATATGATTATTGTAATAAAAGATGTTTTGCATATCACTGATGACTCATCTGTCCCTGACACGAGGGTACACATATATATCATGCCCAAAGATCAGAATTACCAGCTATAGCTGTGGAGACCAGGTCCGAGAGCCCTTCTCCACACAATTCCTCAGCCTTGTAAGGTAAACCTTCCATATGCCTCTTTTAGTCGGCATCACCTGTCCATTGCATATTCCACAGGACGCTTCTAGCAGAAATCGACATAGCGTTGACTCTAGAACCCAGTAGACTAATGTCTCTTTTGCCTTAAATTCCCTCACAGCCTAAGAAAGCACGACATTATCAAATGCAGTCCTTTCGGTCGCAGAATAACAAGAAAGTACGAGGAGCGTCCTTTCTTACCAGAGGTAAGGGTACAGGGCACAGCTAGTTCCCAGGAACAGAAGTCCTCCCCGGCCTCTACTACATCCAACGCATGACGCTGGAGCTCCGCTAAGGGAGTTTGCCCCAGTGGGAGCACGTCTTCGACTCTTCAGCCACATCTGAGTTCACTCACAGGTGGTTCCCGGGGCAATAAAAAATTGTTTCTCAGGGTTACAAGCTGGAATTCGAAAGGTGCCTCCTCGCCGGTTTTTCCTTATCGGAACTACCGGCTTCTCCCCCAGAAAGGGAGATAATATTAAATACAATTCACACATTGTATCTCCAACAGGTGGTGCTCAAGGTTCCCCTCCTGCAACAAGGAAGGCGATATGACTCCACCTTGGCTGTAGTCCCGAAACCGTACGGTTCGGTCAGACCTATTTTTAAAATTAAAATCTCTGAACCTATATGGGAAAAGGTTCAAATTTAAAGTGGAATCGCCCAGAGCGATAATCGCCAGCCTGGAAGGGGGGGATTTGATGGTGTATCTAAACATAAAGGCTGTATACCTTCATGTTCCCATTTATCCACCCCATCAGGCGTACCTGACAATTGCGGTACAGGATTGTCATTACCAATTTCAGGGTAATTGGCGGAAATAATGGTGCTCCTACACAAGCAAGGCGTCACAGTTATGCCATACTTGGACGATCTCCTAATAAGAGCGAGATCAAAAGAGCAGTTGTTGAACAGCGTGTCACTTTCGCTGAAGGTGTCACAGCAACACGGCTGGATTCTCAATTTCCCGAGGTCACAGTTGGTTCCTATAACTCGTCTGCCCTTCTTGGGTATGATTCTGGATACAGACCAGAAATGGGTTTACCTTCAGATAGAGAAGGCCCAGGAACTCATTACTCTAGTCAGGGACCTATTGAAACCAAGACAGGTGTCAGTGCTTCACTGCACTCGAGTCCTGGGAAAAACATTCCCTTCAGCAGGTTCCATGCGAGGACTTTCCAATGGGACCTACTGGACAAGTGGTCCGGGTCACATCTACAGATTCATCAGTTGATCACCCTATTCCCCAGGGCCAGGGTATCTCTCCTGTGGTGGCTGCAGAGTGCTCACCTTCTAGAGGGCCGCAGATTCGGCATTCAGGATTAGATCCTGGTGACTATGGACGCGAGTCTCCGAGGCTGGGGAGCAGTCACACAGGGAAGAAATTTCCAAGGTCCTTGGTCAAGTCAAGAGACTTGTCTTCACATCAACATATTGGAACTAAGGGCCATATACTACGCCCTACGTCAAGCGGAGACCTTTCTTCGCGACCAACCGGTTCTGATCCAGTCAGACAATGTCACCGCAGTAGCTCATGTAAACTGCCAAGGCGGCAGAAGGAGCAGAGTGGCGATGGTGAAAGCCACCAGAATTCTTCGCTGGGCGGAGAATCATGTAAGAGCACTGTCAACAGTGTTCATTCCGGAAGTGAACAACTGGGAAGCAGACTTCCTCACCAGACATACGTCCTGGAGAGTGGAGACTTCATCAGGAAGTCTTCACACAGATTGCAGTTCGGTGGGGACTGCCACAGATAGACAGGATGGCGTCCCGCCTCAACAAAAAGCTGCAGAGTTATTGCGCCTGGTCAAGAGACCCTCAGGCAGTAGCGGTAGACGCCCTAGTGACACCGTGGGTGTTCCAGTCAGTCTATGTATTTCCTCCTCTTCCTCTCATACCCAAGGGTTGAGAATAATAAGAAAAAGGAGGAGTGAGAACAATCCTCATTGTTCCAGATTGGCCACGAAGGATCTGGTATCCGGATCTGCAGGAAATTCTTACAGAAAATCCGTGGCCTCTTCCTCTAAGGCAGGACCTGTTGCAACAGGGCCCATGTCTGTTCCAAGACTTACCGCGGCTGCGTTTGACGGCATGGCGGTTGAACGCCGGATCCTAGCGGAAAAAGGCATTCCGGATGAGGTCATTCCTACGCTGATAAAGGCTAGGAAGGACGTGACATCTTAACATTATCACCGTATATGGCGAAAATATGTTTCTTGGTGTGAGGCCAGGAATGCTCCTACGGAAGAATTCCATCTGGGCCGTTTCCTTCACTTACTACAAACTGGAGTGAATTTGGGCCTAAAACTTAGGCTCCATTAAGGTTCAGATTTCGGCCCTATCCATTTTCTTTCAAAAAGAGTTGGCTTCTCTACCAGAAGTTCAGACGTTTGTAAAAGGAGTGCTGCGTATTCAGCCTCCTTTTGTGCCTCCGGTGGCACCTTGGGATCTTAACGTGGTGTTAAGTTTCCTAAAGTCACACTGGTTTGAACCACTTAAAACAGCGGAGTTAAAATATCTCACGTGGAAGATGGTCATGTTATTAGCCTTGGCTTCGGTTAGACGTGTGTCAGAATTAGCGGCTTTGTCACATAAAAGCCCCTATCTGGTTTTCCATATGGATAGAGCAGAATTGCGGACCCGTTCGCAATTTCTGCCGAAAGTGGTATCATCTTTTCATATGAACCAACCTATTGTGATGCCTGTGGCTACACATGACTTGGAGGATTCCGAGTTACTTGATGTGGTCAGGGCTTTGAAAATTTACGTTGCCAGAACGGCTAGAGTCGGGAAAACCTGAAGCGCTGTTTGTCCTGTATGCATCCAACAAGATTGGTGCCCCTGCTTCAAAGCAAACTATTGCTCGCTGGATTTGTAACCAGATTCAGCAAGCGCATTTTACGGCTGGATTGCCGTTGCCAAAATTGGTCAAGGCCCATTCCACTAGGAAGGTGGGCTCTTCTTGGGCGGCTGCCCGGGTGGTCTCGGCACTACAGCTGTGTCGAGCTGCTACTTGGTCGGGTTCAAACACTTTTGCAAAATTCTATAGGTTTGATACCCTGGCTGAGGAGGACCTCATGTTTGCTCAATCGGTGCTGCAGAGTCATCCGCACTCTCCCGCCCATTTGGGAGCTTTGGTATAATCCCCATGGTCCTTACGGAGTCCCCAGCATCCTCTGGGACGTTGGAGAAAATAAGATTTTACTTACCGGTAAATCTATTTCTCGTAGTCCGTAGAGGATGCTGGGCGCCCGTCCCAAGTGCGGACTTCTTCTGCAATACTTGTATATAGTTATTGCTTCAATAAGGGTTACGTTATAGTTGCATCGGTCTTGCACTGATATGTTGTTTTCATACTGTTAACTGGGTAGTTATCACAAGTTATACGGTGTGGCTGGTATGAATCTTGCCCTTGGTTTAACAAAATCCTTTCCTTGTACTGTCAGCTCTTCCGGACACAGTTTCTCTAACTGAGGTCTGGAGGAGGGGCATAGAGTGAGGAGCTAGTGCACACCAGGAACTAAATTCTTAAAGTGCCCATGTGTCCTGCGGAGCCCGTCTATCCCCATGGTCCTCACGGAGTCCCCAGCATCCTCTACGGACTACGAGAAATAGATTTACCGGTGAGTAAAATCTTATTTTTTTGATCATCCCTTTAGACATGACCCTGCGGATATAGAGTATCATTCAGGATGTTGGCACTTTCATTTCTCAGTGTTAAGTTCTGTCTTCCATATTTAGTCTGCAGTAGCATATTTGGCTTAGAGTAAGTACAACCTCCTGCACGATTCCTTCCTTCCAAAATCTGAATTACATCCAGTTACTCCACTATAATCAAGTTGTACCGGCTCTTGATTTCTTTGTTACATGTTCACTGTCGCAGGGTTTGTGATATCCAGCAGAAGCAGCGACGCTGAACATTGTCATCTTCTGTTGTAAGGATATTCTATTTGGAGTCACAGAGCTCCACAATCGTAGTAGCATACATCAGCCATCAGGGAGCCACAAAAAGTTCCCAGCATAATCATAAGCTGAACAGCAATATTCAGCAGTAGGCAAATGAGGTGGGTTATACTCCTGGTTGCACTGGACATTTTATAGAAGACTAGAGAGCTGTGGTATCCAGGTTGAATCACAATTTAGACTACTGCTGCTCAAAGACTAGGGTTCCATAAGTGTGTGTTGTAGACGCTATTTGGAGCTGCCATCTGATTTACCCATTTTAACGGCTTGTGTTTATCGGCAAAGATCTATTAGGAAGAATCTATGCACTGTTACTCCAGACTTGGCAAGACACGGGTAGACAGACATTCTAAGGCTCTCGCTACATCCATTGTGGCGTCTTCCTCACAGACGGGACCTGTTAATGCAGAGACCGTTTAACCATTAGATGTTAGCACATCTGGCTTTCAGTGTTGCTGTTGAAGCCACAGCCCTAAAAAGCAAGATGTTCTCTTGACAGCGTGCTGGAAACCAAACTCGAAGGCAGCAAACCGGTTCCTGTGAAAAATAACCAGGGCTAGAAGACTTGGCGGTCAGTGTTAAAAATTTTTATTTGAACTACTTTGCAGTTAGCTGCTTGGTTCTGTTTTTGCCGGATGTTTTATAACTTGGGGGCAGATGTAATAAGCCTGGAGAAGTGATAAGTGCAAGGTGATAACGCACCAGCCAATCTGCTCCAATATGTAAATTTACAGTTAGGAGCTGATTGGCTGGTGCGTTATCACCTTGCACTTATCACTTCTCCAGCCTTATTACATCTGCCCCTTGGATTCAATTTAATGCTTTCAGCCCTCTGTTTTCCAACCAGGGGTAGTACTTATACACCATGCAAAAAATTTTTTAAATCCCCCATTCCATTACCTTTTGAGCATGAATCTAGCATTGAAGGCATAACAATTTTCCTTTAGAACAATGGAGTGAACTTTGTTGGAATAAATTTATACTTTTGGCTCCCCTACCCCCCCTCCATGAACCAGAATGTTAGAGCAGGGAGCCTGATCATTTCGATCCCTGTTCCTGTTTGACAAGTTCCTTCAAAACCATTTCCAAATTTATCTTAACCCCGATAATTCTTCTAGCACAGTCATAATCGGTCTACCGCGAAAGAGGAATAATAAGATTTTACTCACCGGTAAATCTATTTCTCGTAGTCCGTAGTGGATGCTGGGAACTCCGTAAGGACCATGGGGAATAGACGGGCTCCGCAGGAGACTGGGCACTCTAAGCAAAGAATTAGGACTACTGGTGTGCACTGGCTCCTCCCTCTATGCCCCTCCTCCAGTCCCCAGTTAGGGAAACTGTGACCGGAAGAGCTGACACAATAAGGAAAGGATTTGGAATCCCGGGTAAGACTCATACCAGCCACACCAATCACACCGTACAACTCGTGATAACTATACCCAGTTAACAGTATGAATAACAACTGAGCCTCACTGAACAGATGGCTCAGAACAATAACCCTTTAGTTAGGCAATAACTATATACAAGTATTGCAGACAATCCGCACTTGGGATGGGCGCCCAGCATCCACTATGGACTACGAGAAATAGAATTACCGGTGAGTAAATTCTTATTTTCTCTGACGTCCTAGTGGATGCTGGGAACTCCGTAAGGACCATGGGGATTATACCAAAGCTCCCAAACGGGCGGGAGAGTGCGGATGACTCTGCAGCACCGAATGAGCAAACTCAAGGTCCTCCTCAGCCAGGGTATCAAACTTGTAGAATTTTGCAAACGTGTTTGATCCCGACCAGGTAGCAGCTCGGCAAAGTTGTAAAGCCGAGACCCCTCGGGCAGCCGCCCAAGAAGAGCCCACCTTCCTCGTGGAATGGGCTTTGACTGATTTAGGATGCGGCAGTCCAGCCGCAGAATGTGCAAAGTTGAATCATGGAGTAGATCCAGCGAGCAGTAGTCTGCTTAGAAGCAGGAGCACCCAGCTTGTTGGGTGCATGCAGGATAAACAGCGAGTCAGTCTTTCTGACTCTAGCCGTCCTGGAAACAGATTTTCTTTATCATCCACTAGGGGTCACTGGAGTACTCTTGGGATATGGACGGGCGTAGCCGAACAAAGGCACTGAATATTCAAATTTAGGACTCTCCCCCCCCTCCATATCCCCAAGTACCTCAGTGTACTTTGCCAGTGTTTTTTCGGTGCTCACAGATGAACATCGGCTTGTGGCAAGGCCACATTTCAGAAGATTTTTATTTTTAATTTTTACACTTCCCGTCCCAGTTTATGGAAAAACATGGGTCCGGGATGGTGCCGCTGCGAGGCAGCGGATGGCGTGTCGGTCCTCACAAAGAGCACCCTCACAGCCACAGGCGCTATAAGCAAGCGCATGGCGTGTCGGTCCTCACAAAGAGCAGCCACAGGCAGCCACTGTCTCCTGCAAACTGAACGGAGCTTACAGAAAGAAGCTCCGTCACAGCCAGGATGAGACAAAGAGCTGGAAGAAACAGCCTAGATGAGATGCTGGAGGCTGAAACGGAGCTTGCACAGAGAAGCTCGTCACAGCCAAGAGAAGGCGGCACAAGGTATGAGTGTCAGGGCGGTCAGCTCACGCTGCCGCCCTGCTGTGTGTGAGTGTTATACTGTAGAAATGTCCATAGCCGCTGAACACGCCGCTGAAGGTCTTCCTGAACGATGCGCAGAGCGGCCGCACGTCACTCAGACGCCGGCCGCTCTCACTACGCTGATGCCCCGGCACAGGCGCCGCCGAGATTACCCGTGTGCTAACGAGCGGCCACACGTCACTCACGGACGCCGGCCGCTCTTCCAGTCACCGCACGCCGCTGAGGCCGGACACAGGGAGACTGTGTACGGCTGTAGGAAGGCGCCGCCGCCGCCCGCTCTTCCGGACGGCTCCCCGGCGCTATATACAGCGCTTTCCTCCTTTCCCTGCACCCGATCCCCGTAAGGTAACATGGGGAGGCAGGGGGGGGGAGGGGGAGTAATGCCCATAGCAGCAGCAGAAGGCTGCATGGGTTAAAGATAGGCTGCTCAAACTATCACAAGCAGTGCAGCAATTTTAAAGTCATGGGCTATAATATCAGGAAATTATATGTTTCAGCACAATTTATATATATAATAAGTAAATTTTATATATATAATATATAATGAAGCTGTTTGCTAGCACAACTGTGTATAATATCAGTATCAACTGTGATTATATGGTTAAGTAAATTTTATATATATAATATATAATGAAGCTGTTTGCTAGCACAACTGTGTATAATATCAGTATCAACTGTGATTATATGGTTAAGTACATTTTATATATATAATATATATATGAGGCTTGGCCTAGCAATGGCCTATCAGGGGCATAGCCTATTGCAGGTTTAATCATGTTTTCTGTTCTTTTCTGTTAAGACTGCAAGATAATAACACTGCAGGCAGTGTTCATATTAATAGAGGCTAACTAAATGCATGTATTTTACATACACCTGTATTATCACTGTATAATCTGTATAATAGGCTATTAAGCCTATATTAAAACTGCAGCAGGTAACTGTACTGTGATTTTCTGTAAAAGCATGGCATGACGGCCATTTCAATCATTGCTGTTTTTCCAGTTATACATTCCGGCCATACACCTCTGCTCCACAAGGAGGCGCAGGGGTGTTAGTGGGAATTTTTTGTTCAGGATAATTCTAGAACATTCCTGCCCTACATCTTTAAGCCACCAGAAGGCGCAGGGGTGTTAATAGGAATTTGGTTCGGGTTTCATATGCCCAGGTGAACTGCTTTTCACATAAAGAACACTTTAGTTTCCTAAAGATTTCCGTACAGAGAAACAACCATGAGTTTCATATAAATATGCTGTTCAGCAATAACATATATATATATATATATATATATATATATATATATATATATATATATATATATATATATATATATGTGTGCCATATAATCGGGCAAGTGTCTGTCTGTTGCCAATTATGTTGTCTGTCTACATAGCGAATAAGGCTCTAGTGCAGACTAAAAATACTTTTAAAAATATTACAGTGGCAATTCAAATTAAAAGAGCGGTAATCGGAGTCTCGGAGTTACTCCGCCAGCTCTAACAAAAGACAGTTTTTTTCCAAAGGGCCAATTTCCCTTTGGGTACCAGAGGGTTTATTTCACTGGTCTTATAATTTAATGCACGATTATAGGTCAAATCTCACACCAATAACTACGAGTAAGAACGGTACATTACTCCAGCACTCAGATAGTGCGGGGTTTTG